>NW_006399920.1:5121806-5151042 GCF_000299155.1 Elephantulus edwardii | reverse complement strand
ATATGTCAATATTTTTGCATTCCATTTCTTTCTTAACAATTTCTAATTTTCCTACATTCATGGTTATCACATTCCATGTTCCAATCACTAGGATCTGCTTACAACTGTTCCTCCTCCTTTGTACGTCTTTTAATTTTCTGGCTATTGGTGCCAAGAGTGTTGACTATGGACCCAAGCAAACTGAAGCTGAGAACAATCTCAATCTCTTCACCATCCATCCTGATGCTGCCAATTGGCCCAGTGGTGAGAATCTTCGTCTTCTTGACATTGAGCCTCAATCCATATTGAAGGCTGCAGTCCTCTATAGGAGAAAGATATATAACTTCAGAAATCCAATAGGGCTTGCTTTGAATTGAAGTGGACTCCATGACGATTCATTGTTTAGTTCATAAGGGTATTCTCACTGTTAAAGGATACATGTAAGCTGCTCATCATGATATGTGACATGTAATAAACACTCCACAATTGTTCATTATTGTCACTCCCTGAGACATCTTTTGGTCCTAGTCATTTAAATACCCTAAGTCCAGTTTTATTCTGGAAAGTATAGAAAAACATGCAAAGAAACTGGCAGTGGTTCTGAAAACAAGCAATAACAATAGAATTTTTTTTAAATTGGAAAAGCTTTGTTGTTGTTGTTACGTGCCATCGAGTCGTTTGCCACTCATCGCGACCCTATGTACAAGAGCTCTAAACACTGTTCTATCCTGTGCCAACCTAGCCATCTCAAATGCACTTATTCCCACTGCTCCAGTCACAGAATCGATCCATCTCATTGAAGATCTTCCTCTCCTTTGCTGCCCCTCCACTCTGCCAAACATGATGTCCCACTTCAAGGACCAGTCCCTCCTTGCAAAATGCCCAATGTCAGAATCCTTCAGAGTCCTTGACTCCAAGGAGCATTCCAGCTTCACCTTCTCCCGGACAAACCTATTTGTTCTCCTAGCAGTCCATGATATATTCAATACTCTTCTCCAGCACCACAGCTCAAAGGCATCAATTCTCTTTCTATCAACCCTATTCACTGTCCAACTTTCTGATGCATAGCACATAATTGCGAAGACTATAGCCAGGATCAGGCGTACCTTAGTCTCCAGCCTGATGTCGTTGCTCTTCAGTACTCTTGTGAGGTCCCTCACAGCCGACTTTCCCAATGCAAAACGTCTCTTGATTTCCTGGCTGCTGTTACCAAGAGTGTTGATTGTGGAGCCAAGCAAACTAAAACTGTTAATTATCTCAATCTCTTCACCATCCATACTGATGCTGCCAATTGGCCCAGTGGTGAGAATCTTTGTTTTCTTGATGTTGAACTTCAATCCATATAGGAGGCTGCAGTCCTTGACCTTCTGCAGCAAGTGCTTCAGATCCTCCTCAGTTTCAACAAGTAGGGTTGTGTCATCTGCATTCCACCAATCCTGATGCCACATTCCTCTTTGTACAAATGAGCATCTCGGATGATCTGTTCTGCATACAGATTGAAAAGGTATGGAGACAGAATACATCCCTGATGAACCCCCTTCTTGATTTTGAACCATGTAGTGTCTCCTTGCTCTGTTCTGACAACTGCCTCTTGGTCCAAGTATAAGTTTCACATTAGCACAATCAAATGTTCTGGGCTTCCCATTCTTCTCAGAGTCAGCCACAGCTTGTTGTGATTCACACAGTCAAAAGGAAAGCTTTATAGAAAGATAAAAGGAGCCAGGATGTTTTCAGCTTATAGTAGCAGAAGCTGAAAGGGGACCACAGCGTTTAAGGGTAAGAATTATTCTAAGAGAGACACAAATTGTTTTCCACTTCTATAGGAGTTATCACATATAAATTTTACAGCAAAATAACTATTTGGCACAACTAAATGTCTTGTTAAGGAGAATAACAACACTAGAAGAAAAAGAAAGTACAGATTCCTCCACCCGAGTGTCTCTGAAAACACCTTGTTCATGTGGATGATGATCTAATTGCCCTGGCTGATCTCTTAAAGCCAAGTCTCACACAAAGCACAGTCACTGGCACAGAGTCGGTGCTCATGTACAGAGTGGGTACTCACTGTTTGAAGAACAGAAATGGAGGGGGCGAGAGCACTGACAAAAACAAATAAGACCCATGAAAGCATTTTGTGAACTAAAACACATTGCAGTCCTACTTCTAGGACAGAGTAGAGCACTGGCTATAAATCCAAGGCTATAAATCTTTCTGGGTGCACATTGCCACATCTTTCTCCCATGAAGCAATTGAATAGTTTGCACTGCCTTTAGATGAGTACTTGAACCGTTACATCACCAGCGATCTTCTGTAAATAAATAACAGGTATACAAATTCCAGTGGTAAGCCCCAGGAATACCACACCAGTGAGACAATTGTTAGAGGTTTTACATAACCGCATTGCCCACCCTCAATAGCCTCCTTTTGTCTATGAAAATGTTTGAGATAGCCTCGAAATACACTCTGAAAGAAAAAAAAATCCCTTTAAAATGCCCCAGATATGCTGGTTGTGCGTTCTTATTCCCAGCACTCCCTGGTGCAGGGGGCCCTCCTTTGTGTACTGCTAAAGAGATTGAGCTGAGCTAGGATGAATGGCAGTCTCTCTATCACACAATTTTTACGTTTTCAAATGGATTTAGCACAGTCATGCAAATCTGTATACCCAGGCCTGGAAAGAAATGAGGACAGAGCTCAGAGAAGTCAGGAAGGGGTCAACCACGAGACCAAAATAGAAAGCAGTCCCCACAGCAGGATTGCTGTTACACTGTCAGGTAGGGAGTTGGACCAGATGACCTCGAAGGCTCCTCCAGGTCAGACATCCTTTGATTGTACTTCTTCCAGATTTCATAGTCATAACTCTCAGAGTCAGCCCACCTAAGGGCATAGGTAAGAGTAGAATGGATGCTGAAAATGACACCTCAGCAGTTTGCTTAGAAATATCACCAACAAACTAATCCTCAATCAGTCCCTAGATAGAATCTTCCATTCATCAAACATGTATTAATTAAATGAATCATTAATTCATGAAGCATAATTAATGTTAAAATATTAAAGAGTAGGTTTAAAAATCTGCAATTAATAACTGTGCTAGGTGCCAAGAAGAAGAGTGACCAGAGATACAAACAAACAAAAAAAGGGTTACAGCTACTGTGTTTAAGTAACTTATGTGTACTGAAAGGAATGCTTGGGAGCTTGCTGCAAAAAGACTATTCCTTGTGATAGGCAAATATTCTCAAATTAATTAGCATAACACTAAGAACTCTGGCTCTCAGGGACTTCTGATCCTGTATTCATTCACAGTTTCATTCAACGATCTTTGTAGTCTGATCTCCTTGGCCTAGGTTCTGTGCTAGATACTAGGGCTACCAGCATGATTAAGGTAAGAAAGGCCTGCATATGATCTGGACCTTTTACTTAATTGTGTTTGTGTAAGTTTTTAGCCTCTTGCTCCTGTAGTCTCATTGCCATTTTTGGGGCGAGGGATCAGATATGATCAGTTCACACCCTTGCTTAAAGCTCACCAATTGCTTTTCCTTTAGCATGAGGTTCAAACTCTTCATTAATGCAAACAAGGCCCTGCATCAACTGTCTCTTGCCCATTTTAATTTGAAGGGTCTCTCAATGGCAGGATGTCAGCCCTCTTAATCTAATTCATCTGGACAGATTGAAGATGATTTAATAAACAGGCTGAAGGACTATCACCAAGCTTACCGGATATATCTCATCAGTATTCAGTGATCATCTCTACCTGCTGAAGTCAGGGGCTATGGCCAAGTCCAATCAGGGGCTATGGCCAAGTCCAAAGACTTGAGAGGCATTAAAAAATAAAAGGACCAAAGACTGCGGGAAACTCAGACTAATGATTTACCTTGTTTGGCTTCAAGACAAGAGCTTATAGTTATTGCTGTCAGATGCTGTGGCATTGGCTCACACTCATAATAGCCTCAAGTACAGCAAAATAGCACTCACTAGCCAGTCCTGTGGAAGCCTCACAGTCACTGCCATGCCTACGAATATCATTGTAGTCACATATCATTCTATCAACCCTCTTGTTGGAGTCTTTTTCTTTCTTACAGACCCTGTTGCTGTTACTCATGATATCCTGATAAATTAAGAATGGTAAGGATATTTGTTGAGTTTCTAGACCTTGGATACTGTCTTAAGGAAGGTATTAGAGATATCTTTAGGCTCTCTTAGGCTGTAATTAAAGATTGTGGATGGAATTTGACATTTTACCTGATAAATGTTTTAAACTAGATGGATATGGACTTTATATGGGGCCTCTATTGCCAATATTTACAATTCAGTAAATTCAGTAAAGGGACTTTTCATTCAGGAAAGATTTGCTTACTAACCCACTGTTGTTGTTGTTATGTGCAGTTGAGTCATTTGCGACTCATAGCGACTCTATGTACAACAGCCCTAAACCCTGCTCTATCCTGTGCCAATCGCACTGCCTCTGATACACCCATCCCGATTACCCCAGTCACTGAATCAATCCATCTCAGAGTCATAGAGGGTCTTCCCCTCTTGCGCTGTCCCTCCATGCTCCCAAGTATGATGTCCCTCTCCAAGGACCTGTCCCTCCTTGCAATATGCCCAAAGTATGTCAGACAAAGCCCCAGAATCCTTGCCTCCAAGGAGTTGCTTGGTTTAATCCTCTCTAGGATGAATCTGTTTGTTTTCCTGGCAGTCCATGGTGCATTCAATACTTTTCTCCAGCACCACAGCTCAAAGGCGTCAATTCTCCTTCTGTCCTCCCTAGTCATTGTCCAACTCTCTGATGCATAACAAGTGATTGCAAAGACTAACCCACTAGTTGCTGTCAAATCAATCCCAAGACATGCTGACTCCGTGTGTTTCAGGGAATTGTCCTCCACAGGGTTTTCAATAGCCGATTCTTCAGATGTAGAGTGCCAGGTCTTTCTCCTGAGATGTCTCTGAATGGACTTGAATCTCTAACCTTTTGGCTGACAGTCAAGAGTAATAGCCGTTTGCACTATCCAGGTACTCCAGGAAAAAGTTAGGATTCATAACAAATAAGCAAACTCTGTGGGCAGAATTCAATATTGAATCCCAGTTATCTTTGAAGGGCAAGACAGAGTTTCATATGAGGCAAATGATGGTATATAAGTAAGTAACCAATATTGTTGTTCTTATGTGCCATCCAGTCATAACTGACTCATAGCTGACCCTTCAGCAAGTTTCTGAGGCTGTAAACCATACGGAAAGAGACTGCCTTTCTTTCTCCCTCACAGCACCTGTTTTGAGGCTGGCAGATCACCACCTTATCCACTAGGCCACCAAGGTTCATAGGAAGTATTATTCTTGTTGTCAGGTGTCGTCAGGTCAAATCCTACTCATAGCAACCCAATGAACAACAGACCTGAATCTTGTCCTATCTGATGCTATCCACCTCATCTCTGAAACACTTGTATCTACTGCTACAGTTACTATGTCAATCTATCTCATTGAAGATCTTCTCTTTCACTGATCCTACACCTTTCCAACCATAATATCCCTTGCTAAGGAATAATCTCTCCTAGCAACAAGTAAAAAATATGAGAGATGAAGCTTTTCCATCCTTGGCTCCAAGGAATACTCTAGCTGCACTTTCCCCAAGACATATCTTATTCCTTTGGCAGTTCAAAAGAATCTATAGTATTCTTCTCTAACACCATGTTTCTAAGGCAACAATTCTGCCATCCTTATTCATTGTCCAGCTTTTGGATGCATAGCAGCTGAATGGAAATACAATGGCCTGAATCAGGCCCACCTTAGCTTTCAAGCTGACAGCATTGCTCTGCAGTGTTTTGTCGAAATCTCTGAGAACAGACTTGCCCAAAGCAATCCTTCTCCTGATCTACTAACTGATGGTACCAAGGGTATTGACTGTGGATCCAAATAAGATTAAATCGTTGACAGTTTCAATCTTTTCTCCATCTCTTGTGATAATGTCTATTGGCCCAGTGGTGAGGACTTCTGTTTTCTTGATGTTGAGATGTAATTCATACTGAAGGCTGTAGTTTTCAATTTCTCACAGGAAGTGTTTGAGATCCTCCTCACTTCCAGCAAGCAAGGTTGTTTCATGTGCATAACAAAGGTAATTAATGAGTCTTCCTCCAATCCTAATTTTACAGTCCTCTTCATAGAGGCTAACTTCATGGATTATTTGTTCAATAACAGATCATTTGGGAAGCGGGGTTTTCTGAGGAGGAATATGACATCAAGATCAGAGGAAAGCTCAACAACCTATGATATGCAAATGACACAACTTTGCTTGCTGAAACTGAAGAAGACCTGAAACACTTGGTGCAGAAGTTCAAGTACTGTAGTCTTTAATATGGCTTGTAACTCTACATCAAGAAGATAAAGATTCTCCCCAATCGACCAATTGGCGGCACCATGATAGATGGAGAAGGGATTGAGGTTGTTACCAAGTACAGCTTGCTCAGCTCCACAATCAACACTCTTGGTACCAGCAGTGAGGAAATTAAAAGATGAATTGCACTGGAAAAATCAGCTGTCACAGACCTCTTTAGAGTACTGAGAACATCTAGTGTTATTCTATTTTGGAGGGATATTCTTCTAAGTGGTAGAGCACTAGTCTGCCAATTTGATGTACAGAGGTAACCTGGGGTTTCTGTGATGCTGAACCCTGTGCCACCAGTGTGTTAAATGCCATATTGTTGCCCATGGTGGACAGTGTTTGGTGGAGCTCCCAGATTAAGATAGATTTGGAAGCAGGAGTGGTATCCACTTCCTAAACAACATACATCTGGAAACTCTGTGAACGTAGAGAAACAATGATCATTATAAAACAGGGTTCAGGCCTTTTGTTCATAGGGTCACTATGAGTTGTGCTCTACTCAATGGTAATCAAAAACAACATCATACTGGTTAAATAGGTATGGAGGAAGGATACAACCCTGATTCACACCCTCCCTGATTTTAAACCACACAATGTTCCTTTGCCTGGTTCAGGCAACAGTTTCTTGCTTTAGGTTATAGATTTCATTTGAGCACAAGTAAGTGTTCTGGGATTCCCATTCTTCCCAATGCTAGCCATAGTTTGTTATGATCCACACAGTCAAATGCATTTGCACAGTAAAAAAACACAGACATTCTTCTGATGTTCTCTGCTTTCAGCCAGGATTCATCTGACATCAGCAGTGATATTCCTGGTGCCACACCCTTTTCAAAACCTAGCTTTAATTTCTTGCAATTCCCTGCCAATATATTATTACAGAAGTTTTTGGATTATTTTCAGCAATATTTTACTTGCATGTGGCATTAATGTTTTTTTTAAATAATTTCCACATTCTGTTGAATCACCTTGCCTGAGAAGAAGAATAAATATGAATCTCTTCTAGTCAGTTGGTCAAGCATCTGTCCTTCAAATTTCCTGGCATAGACTGGTGAGCACATCCAGGGCTGCATCTCTTAGTTAAAACATGCCATGGAATATTTCAGTGGATAAGTATTGATTTCATTAGCTGTAACAGAGAATATAAATACTTAAATCACAGGGATACTGTAAATAGTAAAAAAAAAATTTATGTAAAGCATAATGTGCTTGGAATTAGCATAGTGCTTGAAACTTGGTAGCCATTCAAACTTTGTTATTATTTTTTTTATCTCACATGTGAATTTTCATATTGGGTATTTTTTACTTGTAATTTTTATTATCTTCTTTATATTCATGTAGAATCTTTATCTAGGTCCTCAGATTCCTTGTAAAAATACAGACTATTAGCACTTGATAAAAATTAGGGTGGCCTCTTTTTAAAGAAAGAATATTCTAATAGAGATTTGTCCAAAATCTTGTGGCCAATTAATGGCAAAACTGGATCTTGATTCCAAGTCTCCTGTTTCCTGGTCTAGTAGCTTTCCTGCTTCATTTTTATCATCTTAAACAATAAGAAACGAGCCAGACCAAACCCACTGCCATTGAATAGAAATGGAAATCCTTCACTGTGTTTCCAAGATTATAAATCATAACAGACAGAGATTGCCTATCTTTCTGCCAAGGAATATCTCGTAGATTCAAACCATTGACCTGTAGAGGTAGTGTAGTGCAGAACGTACTAAGCCACCAGGACTTCTTAGATGATATCGCAAACCTGAACTCATTGCCTTCGAGCTGGTTCCAGCTCATAGTGGACCTCCATCAGGTTTCTGAGGCTGGAAATCTCCATGAGAAGAGACAGCCTATCATTCTTCCCACAAAAATTCTGGTGGATTTGAACCACAGCAATCACAGAGCCTTTTGCATAGCAGTACAACATGCCACAGACTACATCACCACACACTCCAAATCAGTATGTTAATGTATACTAAATACCTTCCAAAATGGGCCTAGATCTATATGGTAGACTTTGGATAGTATAAAAGATGTTTGAGATGCAATTAAATAGTTGTAATTTATTTATACCACTAATAACTCAAGCCGATCTCACTTAATTTTCTTTCCTCATAATGTTATCTCCATCTATAAGAATAAGTAACTGTGAATATATTTTCTTGCTAAGCTGTTACTAGTTGATTATTGCTATGTAGAACATTACATGGTTAGGAACAAGTGCACATTCATCTATTTTACAGACTTTATCCAAACAGAGCTTTCAATAATGTTATTTTATAGTGGGAGAAAAAGCATCATGGGCAACATTAAGAAACTTGTCCAGGTTTACCCCATACTCCAAAGTCTTTGTTTCTATCATACAGATGTCTGAACTTTTAAATTTCCAAAGTAATCCCCAGAAGCAAGATAAACAAAATCGACTATATACAAGTATGATGCATATAAAGTTTTTAGTTAACAGAAACTTATTCTATAAGTCCTTTTTTCCCAGGCTACATCACAATAGAGTACAATTAACAATAGCAGTAACAGCCACCACGGTTATTTTACAGTCTTCACACTCCCCTGACTACCTCCCTCACATTGCCTGTGTCGGTGAGCAAATCCTCTCTGCTGACAGGGGTCTCTAGCGGTTTCATGTTGTGGGTGATCAAGTCTGCTGCTCAGGCTCTGTGCTCTGGACCTTTTTAGGCTCTAGAAGTTATCTAAAAGAGGAAAAGCTTAGTTCACCCTGATTTGTAACAATTAACTCATTTTAAAGCCTTATGTCTATGGCCCATGAGTGTTCTAAATGAATGTAAGTGAAGATTACATCTTTTTCTTTACTCTCATTTTGAGATCCTCCCCTAATCTAACCATGACTCATAGTGATCCTATTAGCAGCACATCTGAACCTTGCCCTTCTATTCTGTGCCATCATCATCTCCTTTAATACATTTGAGCCTTCTTTATAGTCACTGTGTTAAGGGTCTTCATCTCTTTTGCTGACCTTTCATTATATAAAAACCTTTCTGTTAACAGGACCAAGACAGGGCAAAGACAAATAATTGCAGAATGATGGAAACTGTCAGCATGATGCTCAAAGACTCTATGTAATCCTAGTAGCAATTTTCATCTATAAGGCAGAAAATAAAAGAAATCATCACAAGGCTATGGCACAAGGCAGGTACAATTCATGGTTGCTATAGGTGGGACTACAGAAGCTTGAAAAGGGCCATAGTTGGGACATATACACAATTTCGGATTTTTAAAGCTTCTAGAATTGGTTCCGGAGCTTTGGCTACCTAGCCACATGATGATTAAGCTTATTCAGTCCTGAATAAGGCATCAAGACCCCAGCTTTTAACTTAAACTATATAGCATACAATTATTTTCTATAAATCATTAAGGTCATGCCCAGCCAATGTCCCCGTCTCTTCTGTGCTAGCCCCAAGGCCATTACTCCTCCCTAAGCTTGCCAGGAAGTTGTAATCTACTCTCAACTTTTCTAAGGGCAAAGGTATTAGAGAACTGGTTTACTCATCAGAAAGAAATCTAATGGCATCTGGACATATGTTAAGAATAAAAATGACATTAAATCTTCCTCTATAGAAAATTACTAGAAGCTCAAGTGGGGTTTAGAAAAGGCCTTGGAGCCAGGGATATCACTGCTGATATCAAATGGATCCTGGCTGAAAGCAGAGAATACCAGAGGAATGTCTATTTGTGTTTTCTTGACTATGCAAAGGATCCTAACAAACTGGCTAACATTCAGAAGAATGGCAATTCTTGAACATTTGTGCTCATATGACATCTGTACCTATATCAAGAGGCTGCTGTCTGAACAGAACAATGAAACACTGCATCATTTAAAATCAGGAAGTGTGTATAACAGAGTTGCATGAGTGGCATCCACTTCCTAAACAACATGCCTCGGGAAACTCTATGAACTCTGATAAATGATGACAGTTATAGGAAGGCTTCAGGCTTTTTGTTCATAGGGTGGCTATGAGTCATGGTTGACTCAACAACAGTCAACAACACCCTTTTTCCATGCTGAGCAAATGATTCATTAATCTCAGTAAGACTCATCAATAATCTGCGTTATTCAGGTAATACAACCTTTCTTGCTAAAAATAAGGAGGATGGAAACACTTGCTTTAAAAGATTAAGGATCATAGCTTTCCATTTGGATTATATCTCAACATCAGGAAAACAAAGGTCTTCACCATGGAGCCAATAGATAACCCCATGATAGATAGAAAAAGGAGTGAAGCAGTCAATGATCTCATCTTGCTTGGATCAACAGTCATTACCCTTGGCACCAGCAGTCAGGAGATCAGGAAACACAATGCTTTCAGCAGGCTGGCTGTGAAGGACCTCTCCAAAGCACTGAAGAGGAATGATGTCACTTTGAAGACTAAGGCATGCCTGATTTAGGCCATGATCTTTCCATTTACCTGCATCTCCGAGCTGGCCAATGAAAAAGGATGACAGAAGAACTGATGCTTTTGAGTTGTAGTGAGTACTGGGTGTATTATAGACTGCCAAAAGAACAAACAGTTACATCTTAGAAAAAGGGCAGCCAGAGTGCTCCTTTGAGGCAAAGATTATGAAGCTCTGTGTCTCATACTTTGGACATGTTGCTAAGAGAGACTAGTCCTTGTAAAGGGATATCATGCTTGGAAAGACTAGGGGTGAGCAAAAGAAAGGAAGAGACCTCACAAGGTGGATTGACATACTGAGTGCAGCAAGGGGTTAAGTGTGCCAGAGATGAGGAGGATGGCACAAGACAGGACAGGGTGCAGGTCTATTATTCATAGGGTTATAAGTTGTACAATGACATCTAGCAACTATAGACTTCAGCTTTCCACAAACCAAGTGCTTCAAATTTAAGCTCTAGCACAAGTTAAATTATTAATGCTGCCACAGTTTCCAATGTTATATGGAGAAGCCTATAGAGAGTTCTGAAGAGTGTGTTGCAATCCCCAAGGCACAAGGTTCGAATGCACCAGCTGCTCCAAGAGAGAAGGATGAATAATCTCTCATGTGATTAAACTACCTCTTAAAACTTGCTGGAGATGCAAATTAAAACAACTATGAGATATCATCTCACCCCAGTCAAAATAGCAAAATTTAACAGAACAGCAAGCAATAAATGCTGGTGAGGTTGTGGAGAAATGGGAACCCTTATTCACTGTTGGTGGGAGTGTAAAATGGTGCAACCCCTGTGGAAAGCGGTATGGCGCTTTCTCAAAAAGTTGCAAATAGAGGTACCATTTGACCCTGCAATACCACTCCTGGGAATATACCCCGAAGAGACCATAACTGACACCCAAGCAGATATATGCACACCCATGTTTATTGCAGCTTTGTTCACAATAGCAAGGAGTTGGAAACAACCTAAGTGCCCATCAACAAATGAATGGCTAGAGAAGCTGTGGTATATTCGCACAATGGAATACTATGCTGCATTAAAAAACAAAGAACGCATACAATATTACTTAGAATGGTTGACTCTGGAGAATATTATGCTGAGTAAAATGTCCCAGTCACAAAGGGACAAATATTGCATGGTGCCACTGTTGTAGAATGGTACTGTCCTTGGGGCTGGGGAGAGACTGAGTACGATGGGTTCAATAATGTATGCTGCTCTGAAACAGAGAAGGGAGAAAACTGTTTAAAAGAGATATGTGATTAGGTATTTCTGTCATGACAGGAGTCTAGAGCGATGGCTACATGGTGGAGTGGATCTGGGGGAAGGTTTGTAAAACAATGAAAGAATCTTTTCTTTTACTTTTCCAAGAGGGTAATGTCTGGTGGGGGGGAGCCTTGCAAGGGTACAAATCTACAACAATGAATGAATGAATGGAAATCCAAAGCCTCTGTAAATTTTCACTGAAGTTAATAACAAATTTAAATTAAAAAAAAAAGAATTAAGTTACAGTAAGGATGGCAGTGGAACCACCTTAACTCTGTGACTTGATACATGGCACTATTAGAACCTCTACTCAGGATATTATTGCTTTTCAATTTTTGACTCATGCACTTTTAACTCATTAGTTAAATTTGTATCTTCTAGGCTGCAACACTTCCATGATACATCTTCAAGGATATGAACATGTATGGCTGAGCACAATTGATAACAGTGCATCTAAATTCCAGAATCAATCTCCATAATAGTCTATGTGTTTCCTGCTGCCAAGGGGGCCCTTTAGAGTAGTGAGAGAAGACATTCACCCTGAGACCTACACCATCCCTTTTCAGCAGGAAGTAGCTAAGAGAATACGCCATCCTCTTTTCCTTATGAATCAGGGGGAAGTCTCTCTCAGGGAGGAGTGATAGGGAATGGCAAGGGACACACTGACAAAGGAGATTAATCAGAACTGGCTTTGACAAGCACTGTGGCAATTGGACAATTAAAACAGACATTGGCGGGGGGAAGAAGAACGAACTGGGGATGAGGGTGGAGAAAACAGTGCAACAATGAATGAATGAAAACCCAAAATCTCTGTAAATGTTCATTAAAACTAATAAAATTTAATTTTAAAAAAAACTTGCTGGAGAGTCAGCTATGGGCCAGTTCCAATTCTATGGCATGCAAAAACAACATAAGTACAAAAGGAAGCTCTGGTGGCGAAGAGGTACAGAATTGCACTGCCAACTCAATGTTGCATGGTTCAAATCCACCAGCTGTTACGGTTCAAATCCACCAGCTGTTCTGCAGAAGAAAAATGGGAAATTGACTCCCCCAAAATCTACTCTGAGGACCCACTGGAGAGTCAGTTATGGGTCAGTTGTCACTTGATGGTATACTACAACAACATAGATACAAAAGAAAGATAGTTCCTGCTTTCAGCTGCTCAATCAGGCTTCCAGAGTTAGTTACCTTTTGTCTTGATGTCTGCAACAGTGATTGTGAATACAGGCTAGCTGAAAAATCACCCTTTCTCCACCAACACTCCTTTTGGATGAACTAGCATTAATTAGTTTCGCTGTTTGTTAAATATAATGCTATATTAATTATATGTCCTTTAAACCTCAAAAATAGCCCAATTGTGCATGTATGAAATAGAAACTCAGAAGGTCAAATAATTTCCCTAAGATCGTCCAGGTCTTAAGTAATAGAACTGGAGGCAGGACACAGCCTAACCACAAAGTATAAAAGGACTATGCTACATCGGTTTCCTTTAATTATCTCAATTTGGTTTCCTTTAACTATCTCAATTTAGTACTAATTTCTGAAATGCAGAATAGAAAAAAAGGACAACATAAGTAAGATGAATACAAATGCATAATTAGCATGAGTAAAGTGTACATTATCATTTTTATGTCAAGCCCATTTCTGTGAATGTTTCATTATAAGAGCATTTTAGTTGATAAAAATTCAAAGATGCACATTTGCTAGTTGAAGCAAGAAAATGTCAATAATCCCACTTTATTTTATTAATTTAGATATGGCTCAGGCAAGTACAGCTGGTATTGCTATTCTTAGAGTTGAAAGGAATGAGGGAGGAAAAAAATATTTGTTAACAGGCAGACGGAGTCGGATTCAGGAGATAACTCCCCTACCAAAGTCCCTCATCTTCCCCTGTCACGTTCTGCTCCTAACAAATCATCCACCTCTAACTGTGCTGGAGAGATGCATGTGAGAATGGAATTAATCAAAATAAGACAAGGGACCAGCAGTCTATCACAGGTGGCAGTTTGATTAATGAAAGCCAGAAAGCAGCTAGTACAATTTGGGAAATCAATGAGACCCAGGCAGAGGCAAAAACAACCAGAAAGCTCTAGCTCTTCCTAGAATAATAAATAAATAAAAAAAGGAGGGGGGGAGAAAAATCCTTTGTGTTTGCTTAGACCCTTTGACCTGAGGATGTCAAGACATTTCACAAGCAATTTCTTTTATTCTTGTCTCTGTTATAGAGGAACCAACACAGAGACCATAATGAGAATTTCCCTCTGGGCTAACAGAGAACACAGAAACAGAAAACCAAAGAAAGAAGTCCATGTTCTTCCTTCCTAATTGATGCTTCTGTGAAAGAATAGCCAAGCCGTTATGCAGTTGTTTTGATTCATCTCTCAGTAGATGTATTTGGGTGTATATATCCAACCCACAGTGGTTCTTTTATGAAAAATACGCATTTTGTTCACAGAAGGGCATCATGGCCCCCATTGTAACACTATGAGCTCTCCCACATTTTCTCCCTCTTCATGGAGAATACCTGAATCAACTGTAGCCAGTTAGATGATTTCATTCATACTTTAGGATTAGAATTCCAAAAGTAACTCAATATATAAACCAAGTTCTGTGAGGTGGGCAAAAGCCAAAGAGGCAGTCTGCAGAGGAAAGAACTTGTTTTAAACCTTAACAGGTATCTTCCTTGGCCCCTGACACCTTTCCTGCTCCTGGTTCCAGTTCCCTGTGAGCCCTGGCCACATGGTCTGCCTAAACTTGAGTAGAAATTTTACTGCTAAATTATCATTTCTAGCTTTTGGTAGCTCAAATATTTGCCAAGGAAAAGGCCATAGTAAAGACTTCGTTAATAACTATTGGATTCACATATTCACATACCACTCTGCTTGAAATTGCTCCCCTGCAATTTGTTTTCTTTCTCTTTGTACTTTTCCATCTATTTCTCAATCTCCACTCATTGAGCCTCTTTTTATGCTTGTTTGTTAATTATAAGTAAATCCAAATGCTCTCTGCTCAAACTATCTTGTTGATCATGATCACTCTAACCTTCTTGGATAACCATCCCTCTATTATCATTTCAATTAATATCTACAAGGACCTAAATATCAAATCTACACACTAGCTTTGACCTCTGGACAAGTTCTGATAGTTCTCAAAACTTACCACCATAGAACTGGAACTGATTCATAAATGGCTCTCCATTGGGTTTTTAAGGGTATAAGTCAAACAATGAGAGATTGCCAATCTTTCTTGTGAGTAACTGCTGGTGGATTCAGTCTGTTAGAGAAACGTACCTTTAGGTTAACATCTCAAATCTCTATGGACTACTCCATTAGAGCTCCCTCAGTACTGGCCAAGTACTCTAGATATCATTGTAGATTCCTCATATATTAAAAATATAAAGCCGTTCATTATCCTTCTCCTCATTCCCCCCCAATCTCCTTCTTCTCCTGTACTTTCTGGTTTAAAATGATACTGTTGTTGTTTAGTGCTGTTGAATTGCCTGAAACTCATAGTGACTCTGTGCACAATAGCTCTGAACCCTGTCCTACCCTAATCTCACTGTCTCTGACACACTTGCCCTTATTTCCCAAGTTACTGTGTGACTTATCCACCTTAACTAGTGTTTTCCTCTCCTGCATTGTCCCTCCATCCTCCCAAGTATGATTTCTTTCTCCAAGAACTGGTTCCTCCTGGCAACATGCCCAAAGTATGTGAAATTGAGCTTCAAAATCCTTACCTCCAGAGAGCAAGCTGGTTTCACCCTCTTCAGGACAGACCTGTTTGTTCTCTTGGCAGTCCGCGGTGTGTTCAATAATCTTCTCCAGCACCACAGCTCAACAGTATCAATTCTTCTTCTGTCATCCTTAGTATATTGTCCAGCTCTCTGATGCATAGCAAGTAATTGCAAAGACTATGGCACACCTTGGTCTTTGACAGCTTTGCACTTCAGTACTCGGTAGTGTTCTCTGACAGATTTTCCTGATGCAATTCATCTTTTGATTTCCTGGCTGCTGGTTCCATGAGTGTAAATTGTGGACCTGAGAAAGGTGAAATTGTTAACAATCTCAATCTCTCCTCCATCTATCATGGTGTTGCCTAACCGCTCAGTGATGAGCATCTTCATTTTCTTGATGTTGAGCTTTCGAAGACTCCAGTCCTTGACTTTCTGCAGCAGATGCTTCAGGTTCCTCCACAGTTTCTGTGAGCAAGGTTGTGGCATCTGCGTATCACAAGTTGTTGATGAGTTTTCCTTAAATTCTGATGTCACATTCCTGTACATTAAGACCAACATCCTGAAAATGCTATTACGTACTGATGCGTTCAAACTACATACCTTCAGGATTGCAGTGTAGCTTCTTGCCTCTAGGCCACAAGAGTTCCCTCAATGCAAAGGTACTCAGTTCAAATTTACCAGTAAGCTATGAGAGAGAAAGATGAGAAATCTCCCCTGTGATTTACTGTCTTTGAAAACCCTCAGCTACGGGTTGGTTCCAGTTCAACAGTTTACAACAAAATCACCCAAAACTCAATGTACTGCTGTTTAGTAGGAACTGACTCACAGTTGACTTTCCAGTGAGGTTTTGTTGGGTTTTTTTTTTTTTTGGTGGGGGAAGCCGGGGAGCTGTAAATTGCACAAGAAGATATTGCTTGTCTTTCTCCCATGGAGCCACTGGCAGATTTTAACTCCAAGAGGGGTTAGCAGTGTAACTCTACAGAGTACACCACCAGAGCTCTCTAGCCATGATCTTTTCAATCGCTTTCTATGCATCTGAAAGTTGAACAAGAAATACAGATGACAGAAGAAATGATGTCTTTGATTTTTTTTTTGTTGTTTTGTTTGTGTGTGTTTATTCCTATACTAGTTTATTTACAAAATTTGTATACATTGTTTTCCAGAACAGATTCTTCCAATTTTCTTCACCCCCATCTAACTGTACAACCCAATGATTAATCTTCCCCACCCCCTGCACTTTCTCATCCCTCTGCTTTCCCCTTTCCTTGGATCCTTATACTCATTCTACAACAATGATTTTATACCATGTTTGTCCTTGTGGGACTGAATTAGTTCACCCAGCATAATGCTCCCCAGTCCTTCCCAAGTTAGGTAATAATTTACAAAATCATTGCTCCTGCATGCTGTGTTGTATTCCATTGGGTGAATGTACCATAATTTCTCAGTCCACTAACTTGTGGTTGGATATCTGGGCTTATTCCATGTTCTTGAGATGGTGAATAATGCTGCTATGCACATTGGTGTACAAGTCTTCATTTGTGCCTCAGTTTTCATTTTCTCAGGGTATATTTCAAGTAGTGAAATAGCTGAGTCATAGGGAATTTTGATGTTCAGCTTTTTTGAGGAAGCATCAAACTGGCTTCCTTTTGGTTGTAGCATTTTACAATCCCACCAACAATGTATAAGAGTTCCTTTCTCATCACATCCTCTCCAACATTTATTACTTGCTGCCCTATTAAACTTTGCCACTCTTACTGGGATGAGATGGTACCTCATTGTGGTTTTGATTTGCATCTCTCTTATTGCCAACTTTTGAGCATTTCTTCATGTGTCTGCCATTTGAATATCTTCCTCTGTGAAAATTCTTTCCATGCCTTTTGCCCATTTTGTAATTGGAGTATCAGTCCGATTCTGGTGGAGGCCCAGGAGTATTCTGTAGACTTTCATTATGAGACTCTTGTCTGAGATAGTATTACCAAATGTTTGTTCCCAGTCAATAGGTTTTCTTTTCAACCTGTTGGCAAAAGGTTTTGATGAACACATGGATTTAATCTTTCAGATTGTGCACTTCTGGCTGTATTTGACAGTCTCTTTATACCTTGGACTCTCACACTTCTAAGCTTGATACCAGTTTATCTCTTATGAACTTTATGGTTTGGGGCTTTACTCCCAGGTCTCTGATCCACCTTGAGTTGACTTTTGTGTATGGTGTGAGGTGTGGATTCTATTTTAGCTTTCTGCAGGTAGAAGTCCAGTTTTACCAGCACCATTTGTTGAAGAGATTGACATTTCCCCACTTGATAGCTTTGATTTCATTGTCGAATAGAACTGATGCCTTTAAATTGTGTGACCAAGAAGAGTGCTGCATAACCCACTGACTGAGAAAAGAACATACAAGTCTATCTTGGAAGAAAATGCTCCTTAGAAGTAAGGATAGTGAAATTTAATCTCATATACTTTGGACATGTTGTCAGGAAGAGATAGTTTTTGAAAAGCAATTTCATGGGAAAGATGGAGGATCAGCAAAAAGAGAGAAAGATTCTTAACTTGTTGGATTTATACAGTAACTGTAGCAAAAGGCTTGAGATTTTCGGAGATTGTGAGGACTGTGTCGGATAGGATGAACACAGCTCACGGGGTAGCTATGAATTATAGTTGACTTGGTGGTACCTAACAACAACAGTCATTCAAAGTGAGTTCTCTATGATATTTTCAAATGAGTCCTCTCCTTACTATTTGTCAAAGTTCAGTCTTTTTCATCTCACAATTGGACATTTTCTTGGTCCTGATCCTATGTCATCCTAACAATCACTGTCACATTTGAGCTCATTGTAGCCACTGTGTTAATACATCTCCTTATTGAGGGTCTTCCTTCTTTACTGATCCTATAGTTTCAAGGGATCGATATCCTCTCATGGCATGTCTGAAATACATGAAAGGGAAATTGCCTTAACTTTACTTGTCAGGGGCATTCTGGCTTTATTTCTTCAGTTATGTAATTCACGGTCAATATTCTTAACCAACACCATAATTCAGATACATCAAATCTTCAATCTTTCTTATTCATTGTCCAGCTTTCACCTGTATATAGCTGCTCAAAAATAGCCATGGTCAAGGGCACTTTAATCTTCAAGGTCATATCTTTGCAAACCTGATGTATGACCAATTTCCTCTTCCACACAAATGTCTATCCTGCCTTTTCAATGCTTGTAAAGGCCTCATTGATTATCTCTTAGAAAGTCTCTGTATATTCCTGAAGTCCTGCTAAAATCACATTTTTTTAAAAAAAATTGCTGATCCATCCCAGAATGTAACAGAAAGCATTGTATGCAGAAATAACGAGGAAGGAGGAGAAATAATACAATGAGAATGCACAGTAGTAATACTCCTACAGCTCCACGTAATTTTTTATTTATTCTGAATGATGGTTATAGCACTTTCCATGTTTTACATATGATGGATATATGAATAAAGCTTCTCTTCTTTCTGATGTTATTCTAAAAGGCTATCAAGCTAGACTATCGTGACTTTTTATTAGCTTTATCATACTAAGAACGGTCTTTGTTGCTTTCAAATCAAAAGTTACTGCTGTCCAGTTAGTACTGTCTTATGCTGTTGTTGTGCACCTTCAACTTAGAACTGACCCATAGCTGACCCTCTGTTGAGTTTTCAGAGGCAGTTAATTGCTTGGGAGATTACTCATTTTTTCCTGCAGAGCAGGTGGTGGATTTGAACCATCTGCCTTCAGGATTACAGTGCTAGGGACCCTCTATTTGGTTTCTGACTGTAAATTGCCGCAGAATACTGTCCATCTTTCTCCTGAGGAGCTGCTGGTGGATTTGAACTGCCAGTTGAGACTTTTGAGTTAGCAGTGCATCTTGCTATGAACTCCATCACCAGAGTGCTATTTGTTGTATTAGGTTGCCACTTGTACAGCAGAGGAATTAAAAGAGGCTGACTATGTAAGAGATATCTATAGGAGCAAAGCTGGATTTGATCTCACTTGCTCCTGGGTTGCCTTACTGGGTGGATTTCATTGGCAGTTCTGCATTGTGGCATGTTTTGTTGTTAGGCTATCAAGCCCACTACAGCTCACAGCAACCCTATGAAAAAGATTCAAACCTTGCCCTATTCTGCATCATCTACATGATTTCTTCTGCACACTCAAGCTCACTAGTACACTATGTCAATCCACGTCATTGATGGCCTTTTTCACTTTCAGTACTTACACGGGTTTTCCCGTCTAGGACTGGTGGTGTTCCTGGTAACATGTCCAAGTTAAGTGAGACCAAGTTTCACCATCCCTGCCTCAAGAAGCACCCTAGATGTGCTTTCTCCAAGGCAGCTTTGTTCTTTTGGCAGTCCATAGTACATTTAGAAGTCTGCGCCCTTCTCCCCGTGCAACAATGAATGAATGGAATCCCAAAATGTCTGTAGATGTTCATTGAAATGAAAAATAAACAACCTAAATTAAAAAAAATAATACAATAAAAATTAAAAAATAAAAAAGAGGTTGATAACTTAAAAAAAAAAAAAGAAGTCTCCTCCAAGACCACAATGGTGTCGATTATTCTTTGTCCTTCTGTATTCACTGTTCAACTTTCAGATGCATAGCAAGTAATTGAAAACACAATGGCTTGGTTCAGGTACACCTTAGTCTTTAAACTGATATTCTTGCTTTTTAGCTCTTTGGAGATACCAGATTTTCCCAATGTCAACATGTCTTTTGATTTGTCAATTGCTATTACCATAGATGTTGATTGCGGTTCTAAGTAAAATGAAATTGTTGACAAAAAAAAAACCAAACCAAACACACACGCACACACACACACACACACACACACACAAACCTTTAAAGAGGATTTTTTAAAAAGTTTTAGTCTTAATTTGGATGAAAGTTTACAGAGCAAATTGACTAACAATTCATACCTATTTTGATTCATGAGATTAATTTCAATTTTTCTTCTTCCCTCCATTTCCACTCACCCTTTTCTGTTCCTTTCTGAGGGTTCCCCCCCCATCAAGTTTGCCAACTGCAATACATTTGATTTCTTAATTGCTGTTCCATGAATATTGATTTTGGGTCCAAGTCAAATGAAAGCCTTGAAAACTTTAGTCTTTTCTCAGTTTATCATGAAGTGACTCATTGGTTCTGTTGTAAGGGCTTCTGTTTCCTTTACAGGAAGATGTAATACACACCGAAGTCTGTACTCTTTGATCTTTACTGGTAAGGGCTCCAATCCTTCTTCTCTTTCAGCAAGTTGTGTCATTTTTATTAATTTAATAATTTAATTTCTTATACTTAAAATAATAAAATAAACTATTTTCATTAAATCAAATGAAATATAATTTAAACAATGAAGTAGAGAGCTCTGGTGGCCTAGTGGCAAAAAGCTGCACTGCAATCCTGATGGCATGCAGTTCAAGGCCACCAGCTGCCCCATGGGAGAAGGATGGGCAATCTCCCGTGCTATTAACTGCCTCCGAAAACCTGCTGGAGGGTTAGCTATGGATAGGTTCCAACTCTACAGTACACAACAACAATAACAATTAATATTGTAGATTATCAATAGGTCTCTTTCCAATCTTAATGCCACATTCTTCACATAATCCAGTTACTAATATTATTTATTCAGCATACAGATTGATTAAACTTGATGAAAGAATATGACCCTGATATACAAACTCAGTTCCTGAGTTTAAAACATGTAATATCCTCACGTTTGTTTGAACAACTATCATTTTGGGTTAAGTACAGCTTTCCCATGAATATAATTATTTCAGGATTCTCATCCTTTACAATATTATACAAATTTGTTCCAGTAGAATAATAATTCATCTTGATATAAACTGTCTTGTCTGGACATAGTTAATAAATCTCAGGTAAACATCCTTCTGGTATTTTCTTCTTTAAGCCAAGATCCTTTTAAAATTATCAAGGATGTCTTTTGTTTTATGACCTCTTGTGAATCTAGCTTGAACATCTGGCAGTTCTTTGCTTATTACTGTTGCAACTATTTTTTTTTAATTATCATCAGCATCATTTTACTAAATTATATGATTAATTTATTTCATTTAATAATTATATCACTCAGCAGTTTATATATTTTATGGATAATAGGCACAAAAATGGATCTCTTCCAGTTAGCCAAGTAGTTGTCTCCCAAATTTTTTTACAAAGATCAGTGCTGCCTCCATTTGTTGAAAGAAACATCTTAACTGATAGATCAATTCCTCAAGTCTTGTTTTTCAACAAAGTTTTCACTGTAGCTTGGACTTCTTTCTTCAGGACTATCACTTCTTGGTCATAATTCTACTTCCTGAAATGATGGAAAACCAACAATTTCTCTTTGGTACAGCGGCTCTGTTTGTTCTTTTTATCTTTTGATGCTTCCTGTATCATTTGATTTCTCTCTCTCTCTCTCTCTCTCCTCTCTCATAGAATTCTTCAATATTGCAACTGAAAACTTTAATTTCTTCTTCTGGTTTGCTTTGGGTTCCCCCCACCAATCCCCCGAGCTTGAAAGCACGGAAAATATTCTTCCTTTTTAGTTTTCTAACTCCAGGTCTTTTCAGATTCCATTGAATACTTTGTCTTCTGGAGCGGCCCTTTGAAGTATCTTACTTCATTTCTTCCATTTACTTTAGCTACACTTTATTTTAAGAGCGAGTTTCAGAGTCCCTGCTGACATCCACTATTCTTTTCTTCCCTGTCTTTTTAGTGTCCGTTTGCTTTCTTTACGTATGATGTCTTTGATGTGAATTTATCTGGCCTCCAGTCATTAGTGTTCAATGTCACATCTATTATTTAGATGGTCTCTAAATTCAGGTGAGGTAAACTTACATACGTACACTGGCTCCCATGGACTTGTTCTAATTTTCTTCAGTGTCAGCTTGAACTTATGTTGTTGTCCCTAACCTTGCTGAGATTAATAGTATAGCGCTTCTCCTCTGTGTCTTTCCACAGATGCAGTCAGTTTGATTCTTGTGTAATTCATCTGGTGAGGCTGAAATGTATAGTTGTTTTATGTTGGGGAGGAGATATTTCCAGTGAATAAGTCATTATTCTTTAAAAAATTCCCCCAGGAAATCTCACACATATATCACTAAGTTCATATTTTACAATTTCTCATCTTACTTCTTTGTTTCAAACTTTTGCTATTGATCACCAGTGATTATTAATGTATCTTGACTGCATATTTGGTCAACTTCAAAATGTAAAAAGTCGTAAAAACGTTCCATTTCCTCATTTTCACATTAGTGGATAGTATATAATCTTGTAAAATAGTCATATCAATAGTCATCCTTATATAGATAAGCTTATTTGTTATTTTTGCAGTTCATGGAATATTAAGTACTCTTCTGTACCACCATAAATCAAAGGCACAGATTTTTCTTCTGTCATTCATTGTAGTTTTCAGAAACATTGAAAATACTATGGTTTGCATCAGACACACCTTAGCTTTTAAACATTCTTTCTACTTAACATTTTGCATGAAGTCCATGGCAGTATCTTTTGATTTATTGACTGCTATTACAATGAGTTCTGATTATAGATCCAAGTAAAATGAAATTATTGACAACTTCAATCTTCTGTCCATCTATCATGATGCTGTATATTTATCTACTGGTGAGGATTTTTGTTTTCTTGATGCTGAGATGTAATTAATATTTAAGGTTGAAATCTTTGATCTTTTGCAACAGGTGTTTCAAGTCCTCTTCACTTTCTGCAACGAAGGTATGTATCATCTACTGTAGTGTTAGGACATATGAAAATGGATTTTCTAGCCATTACCTTAGCATTCTCTGGGGTCATGGTCCCCTGCTGTCTCATCTACAGACACGTGGTTCACCATTGATCAGTGTCTTTTACTTCATCAACAGTTGTGGGGCCACCATCAAAAGGAGAGTTGTCCAGATTTTGTAGACAATAAAATGAAGCATAACCTGATGAAGTTCTGGAGACAGAGCTAAAGATTAGACTTGCTGGATGATTGAAGGAAGAGCTGACTTGTGACTGCTATGAGACAAAACTTGGTGAATGATTGAGGAAGTCAGAAGCTTCCTGCATTTGTGTTGCTGGACTGAAAACAGGCTTTGCTTTGTTGATTGAGAAGCTGTCCGAACTAATTGAGAAATTGAACCTTGCTGTGAATGCCTTGGGGATGTGTTTCACTATTCCAAAACTTTCACTGTATGATATTCTTTGTATCCCCTACCCCTCAAGCTGTTTCCCTAACAAATTCCACAACTGTAAGTCTGTGAAGTCAATTTAAAAAAGTATCATCCTTATATATATATTATACTATCATTGACATCATTTTATTGCAGATTAGATCTTAAATGTTCTAAAAAAATTTTTAAGACAATAAATGTGATGCCATTCTTCTTCTAGTTGTCATTGTTGGTGCAGTAGATCATATGACTGTCTGATTTTAATGGCCAATGCCAGCCAATTTAAACTCTAGGATATCTATCTTCAAGTGTTACATTTCATTTTGTACAGTGTCTCATTTTCCCTTGATTCATGCTTAGTACTGTCAGTGTGCCAATTATTAATGGATATTTGCAGCCGTTCCTTCTAATTTTGAATCATGCCATTTCAGCAAATAACGGCCCCAAAAGCTTTATACAAATCTGTCAGTTTGTCATACAGCATGGCTTATGTGTTGTTGTGATGCTAGAAGCTACATCACCAGTATTTAAAATACAAGCAGGGTCACTCAAATGGGACAGCCTAAAACAGATTGTTGTTGTTGTTATGTGCCTTCGAGTTGCTTGCGACTCAAACTGGCCCGATATACAACAACCCTGAAACATGCTCTATCCTGTGCCAACTTTATTGTCTCTGACACATCTACCCTCATTATCCCAGTCACTGTATCAATCCATTTCATCGATGGTCTCCCTCTTTTTATCTGTCTCTCCACTCTTTCATGCAAGATGTCCCTCTCCAAGGACTGGTACCTCCTTGCAACATGACCAAAACATGTCACATGAAGCTTCAGAATCATTGCCTCCAAGCAGCAGGATGGCTTCACCCTCTCTAGGATGAATCTGTTTGTTCTCCTGGCAGTCCATGGTATATTAAAAACTCTTCTCCAGCACCACAGCCCTAGTCATTGTCCAGTTCTCTAATGCATAGCAAGCAATTGTGAAGACTATGGTCTAGATCAGGTGCTCCTTAGTCTCCAGGCTAACAGGTTAGGAAGAAGGATTTGGCAACATACTTCTGAAAAAACAATATGGCCAGTGTCAACTTTACAGATTAACCATTATCGGTAGTGTAGTATCTAGAGAGTTGTGCTGTCAACCCTGCCTCTCTGCTGGTCCAAAGCCACCAGTAACTCTGCAGGAAAAGTATGGGCAATTTACAACCTCCAAAATCCACTGGAGGATCATTTATTAGTTGTTTGCAATTTGATGGAAGTGAGATTTGAGTTATAGTGGCATGAGTCCCTCAGGTTGAAAGACATTCAAAATACTGAGAAAGAGTAGCTTCTACAAAATAATCTAGCTTAAGTATACGGATGAAATGAAGTTTTGGAGACCCTTATTTGTTGATGCAGAAGTCCCCTGATGAGTTGTTGATATACTGACTAAATGCCCTAAGGAAATTCTCATTCTAGAAGAGAGGCAGGAAGGGAATTTTCATGTAGTGACCTTCCATGCCTCCATGATCACTTTCCCTTAGCTTACTTGCACTTCCTTACCTCCTCAACCCACAATTCTATCTGTTCTTCAATTCCACGATAAAAGATCCTCCTCTTACTCTATCCACAGCTGAATTACTCATCCACTATCTTCTTATGGGTTCCTTCCTAAAGTACTTTATGCTGTATGCATTAAAATGGCACTGTCATTGTTGTTAAGTTCCTTCGAGCTGAATGAGACTCATAACAATGCTATGAACAACATATCTGAACCTTCTCCTATCCTTTACAATCTTCATTTTCTCTGCTATATTTGACTCCACTGCATCTCATAGGTGGTCTTCCTCTCTTTTGCTGATCTTCCTCCACCTTTCCAAACATGATGTCCTTTTCTAAGGAATAACCTCTGCTAACCACATGCTCAACGTAGATGAGGTGGAGTTTCACCATTCTTGTCTCTAAGGAGCACGCTGGCTGCACTTTTTCCAAGATTTATCTGTTTGTTCTTTTGGCAGTCCTCTACCACAATTTGAAGGCGTCAATTCTTCCTCTGTCATCCTTATTCATTATCCAGCTCCATGTACTCCTTCCATCTTCTTTTAATGTTTCCTGGATCATTCAATATTCTGCCCATAGTATCCTTAAGTATTGCAACGCAAGGCTTGAATTTGTTCTTTAGTTCTTTCAGCTTAAGAAATGTCGAGTGAGTTTGGCCTTATTACTAGAGCTCCTTAAGTTCTAGCTCATAGCTCTGTCAAATAGGAATTGAATGCAGTAGTAGTACTTTTCTCCTGGGGTGATTGTTAGAATTCTTTGAAAATAGAAATCATTCTGTATTAATAGGATTTTAAAAATTCTTTTAAAATATAATTAATTCCATTTTAATATAATTCTTTAAAATAGTAAAGTGTCCAAGACTCAATCATTGTTTATTTTTACTAATAGCTGGTCAGAGGGGTAGGCAATGGTGAGATGCAAAAAAGAAAAGAAAATGTACAAATCTGATGAGATCAAAGAAATTTCAGAGACTTGGCAGAATCTGAAAAGACTGTTTTTTTTTAATAACGGGGGGGTGGGAACCCCAGCATGCCTGCTGAGTATGTGATCTTTTAATAGAAATAAATGGTACCCTGGACTGAAAGAAGTCCTTCACTACTTCCCTCACATGCTGTCCTTAGGACACAGGGCTAATCTTGTCAATTCCCCCTTGACCTGAAGATCTGCAGCTCCTTATAATGACTGTCTTGCCCATGAGATATGAGTGCCTCCAGATCAGGATGGGCTGGGAAGAGGTGAGTTCAGCCTATTCTCAGATGACAGCAATCAGTAACAGGGCTCAGGGGAACCAAGAAGTCTGCCCTGTAACCATTCTCAGGCTCCTTTTCTCTTTATCTCTTGCTTTTTGGCAAGATGCTCTCAGCCCTAGAGACTCTGAGGTTAAGTAAGAATTCAGAAAGAAGTGAAGGAGGAATGTGTAATTGTGTGTCTGTCTTGACCTTGGAGGCTGTCAAGGCTATCAATATAGCTGGCAGGGGTTACTGAAGGGTGGCCGGGAAGGGAGCTGGGATGCAATTGGAGGAGCAAGACAGCTGTCGGTTGCTAAGGTCATTCTATGATGGGGGGGAAAAAAGTCATAGGCAGTCTCTCCTGCTCATTTCACTGCCAAAAGCCCACCTCAGAAACAGTCCAAATACCACTAGATTTATCCAAGTTTAAAACTTGCCACTCAGATGCTGCTCTAATTTCCCTAGCTTATGGTGAACTTTACCCTTGGAGCAATGAAGATGAATGCTGGGAATGAATGCTGGGTGGTGGTGGTGACATTTATTTTATTCTGGTGGTTTCTCTAAGCAATGAGAGTGTGCAATGTAGCCTCTATTACATTCTCCACATAAAAGGGATAACTCATGTATATCATATCCATGCTTGGGAATATTGTACAACATATATCTTGGTAGAGTGTTATTCAGCCATATTCACTGCTACCGAAACAAAGTTCCCCTTTTAGTGACTCTGCTCATAGACCATTGTAGAACTTCCTCCAAGTTCTCAAGCCTATGAATCTTTATGGAAGCACACTGCAAAGTCTTTCTGCAGCAGAATGGCTGGTGAGTTTGAACCACTAATTTTTCAGTTAGCAGTTGAGGGTTTAACAACTGCACAGCCAGGATTGTTTAGAACTTTAGTATTAAGGTGGTGCAGCTGGGGGGAATAGTCCATAGGGAGTTGTGCATCTAACTCAAAGACCACATCTTTATGATGATTCAAATCTACCAGCAACAAAGGAACATGGACAATCTCCTCCTAAATGGTTCACAGCCTTGCACATCCAATGGAAGGTCAGCTGTGTTCCAATTCCACAGCAATGGAGTTTGTAAGCAGTAAAAGGAATGTGTTACCACATGAATAAGAAGGAATTTCAAGAAAACTCAAAGAACTCTGATGTTTTTTAGTTTGGGACCCAGGACTGAACAATGATGAATAAAAAGTGGATGTCCTGAGTGATGCACTGAGGCTTTCCTGTGCACGGACCCTTATGTTGGACTTCAGGGTAGATCCTGAAAGGCTTTTTTTTGTCAGTAAACGCTTTACCATTCCTCTTCAACTTGTCATTCCCAGCAGAAATAGATCATGAATAGATCATCTGTTTCAAAATGGCTAATTTCAATCCATCTCAGCTCACTGATGTCAACAATGCCAATTTTGTGTGTTCCATTTCATTTTTAATAACTTCGCATTTTTTAGGTTTATATTTCATATTTCAATTATTGGATAAGCTTTCGTCTCATTTTTTAGTACTTTCCAATCTGAGGGGCTCTGCCTCAGGACTACAATCTAACAATGTTCCTCTATGATTCAGAGTTTTCAAATATCAGTTATTTCAGAAGTGAATGGTCATTCTTGCTTCTTAGTCTGTCTTAGTCTACAAGCTCTGCTGAAGCTCATCGACAATGTGTGACCCTGCTATTTGAAATACTGATGGTATAGCTTCCAGGTCACAGCATACACATCACCCTAGTACAGCAAACTGACGGGAAAGTGCTGTACCCATAATAACAAACTATAAAACAAGCAAGGATACAAACATCCATCAGCTTAAGGCATCATAAATACAAAAGTGCTTGTAATATCCTGTGGCTGCCCCATGTGCTCCCATCAATGAATGGCAGACATCTTGAGATGGAAAAGAAAAACTTACTCTTCTGATTTCTCCCCAAAGGTGACTTGAATTACTGACGGTTTTGGTAGTACACTTCCTAAATACTCATTCTGTCCTTGCTGTATCAGAGTCAAAGCCCAACTATAAAAGGTAGTTCAAAAGAAGGAATTTAGAAACAAAAGAGAAAGACACAAACTTCTCAAATAAAAGTTTTTAATGTTTTAATGAATTATAATTTGAGAGAAAACAAAATTTTTTGCCAAGATTGTTAAATATCGCTGAAGATATTAGGATGGCATAACACAGCTTTCACCTTGAGTTGTCAGTCTGCATTACCAGAATACTATTCAGACCTAGATTCTTCTACTGTTAGAAATCATGCAAGTTAATCATTATTGTTAGTCTCTCTAGTACCTGATTCACAGAGTGCTGAACTGGCTTCATCTTCTCCCCACATGAGCCATATATCATTTAACAAGGATTCTAACATGTCCACTACCCCTATCCCTGACCTCCAAAGAAAAGATAGGCTTTCTTACCAAAGCCCCTAACTCCTCTTTAAAATTTTGTTTTTTATTGTTATTATGTGGCATGGACTAAGAACTAATGCATAGCTGGTTGTCGGAGCCAATACAGGAGGAGATTACCCATCTTTCTCCCATAAAGC
>NW_006399920.1:5087529-5095276 GCF_000299155.1 Elephantulus edwardii | reverse complement strand
TCAGAACCAACCTATAGGTGACCCTTTGTTGGGTTTTCAGAGGCAGTTAATCACATGGGAGGGGATAGTCCATCCTTCTCCCATGGAGCAACTGATAGATTTGAACCACAAGCCTTCAGGATTGCAGTGCAGTCTCTTACCACTAGGCCACCAGAATTCACAATCCTAAATCCATGTGTGAGGTGACAAGCTAAAGCCTTTAGTGTACAGCCTAAGAACCAGAGGCCAAGGGACAAGAAGACAGTGTGTGGGTGTGGGGGGAGGAGAAGAGAGAGAGAAGAGGAGGAAAGATGAGCAGAAGAAAAGAGAAATAGGGAGGGAGAGGGAAGTGGAAAGAGAGAGCTTTACTAGACATCTATTTAGGTACTGGAGGCAGGTCACATCTCCAAAGAAACACCCCTTTTAACGGATTGACAAATTATATCAGACTACATCAGAGTAGTGATTATACTATATCATATCATATTATAAAAGTAATTCATTCTGTTTCTGTCAAACCAGTTGGAGGCAGAATATAGGCAAGTTAACAAAGAAAATTAACCATCACAAAAGGCTAGAAGATCGTTTCAATCAAACACAATAAAATTAATACCTTCTTCAATAAATAGAATCATATCCCCAGTTAAGAAGAGATATCTGTATTGTAATGATCCTTCTGATAGTCTCCACTGTAGTTCTGTTTGAGGACTGTTTTAATTGCTCAAGAGGTTCTAGTATTTATTCATCTTGTATCTGTATAACTCAACATGTAGAGGGAGTTTAACTAGGCTTGTTGGACAGCTAAAAGCCTTAATAAGGAGTCCCAATTCCCTAAACTCTGCCGAGGCCATTTTCCACCTGTGAGTGAGCCCTTTAGAATCACAACCGTGCTCCACCTCTGACATCCAGGGGTTTAGTAAGCATCTAACACACATGGTGTCCCTAAGGGAAACATTAAACCGAGTGATTTCAGAATATTGAAGGCTGATTAGCAGTTGAAGCAACTAACCCAGTTAAGTCATAATACACATCCATTAGAGATACCGTGGGGAGCAACACATTTGACTATTTCTCTTTTCAAATCCACAAGGATAGGAGTAGGGAGGGAGCAGAAATGGGAGCCAGCGCTGTATTTCCAGGATTTGATTAATCTCTGACCTCAAGGCGTGATGCTCAGGCTGCAAGACTTGGTAATTAAGCTGAGACAGAAATGAACAAAGCTGCCAAGGTGAACCTATTGTCTTACGATATTTTATACTATCTGTTGAAAGGCACTGAGAAGTTTTGATGGCTCTGTGGCGAGACTAATGTCCTTTTCATTAACCCAGGAAGCCAAACAATATTGCCAGTGACTTGGAAGAGATTATGTTGAACTGACTCTTCTATTAGAGGTACAATCAAGTACAGCCCAGCAGGTTCAATGTCATTCAGTTATTCTATTTACAACTGCTAAAGATAATTCATAATAAAACCGACCAGACCCATCATACAGTAGATTTTTACCCATGTTCTCCATGTAACTGCAAATTACATCTGCTGTTGTTGTTAGGTGCCATCAAGGATATGACATAGCAACAATATGAACAATAAATCTGAATCCTGTCATATTCTGTGCCACCCTCACCACCTCTAGTACATTTGAGTCAATTGCTGCAGCAATCAGGTCAGTCCATCTCATTGAAGGGTCATACTTTCTTTCCACCTTTCCAACCATGATATCCCTTTTGAAGGAACCCTTCTAGCAACATGTCCAAAGACAGATGAAGCTTCACCATCCTTGTATCCATAGAGAAGCCTGGCTGCACCTTTTCCAAGATACAGCTGCTTGGTTGGTTGGTTTTTGTTTTGTTTTGTAGTCCATAGGATTTTCAGTACTTCTCTCCAGCACCACAACTCAAAGGCTTCAGTTTGTTTTCTGTCATTCTTAATCATTGTCCAGCTCTCAGAGCAAGTGTTTGAGAAGATCATGGCCTGAATCAGGCCCACCTAAATCTTCAAACTGACATCATTGCTTTTCAGTGTTTTGAAGAGTTCTGTAACAGTAGACTTGTCCAAAGCAATATGTCACCTGATTTCCTTACTGATGGTAACCAATGGTGTGATTGTGGATCCAAGTAGGAAACTCTGATGGCCTGGTGGTAAGAAGCTTCACTGCCACCACAAAGGCATGCAGTTCAAATCCCCAGCCACTCCACAGGAGGAAGATGGGCAATCTACTCCTGGGTAGCACTAGTTTACCCAAAAGGAAATACTAACTTGTAAAAATAGGTTCTGTTTGTTAAATTTCTGTTTAACTTTCGTGGGAAAAAATGTATTAGCTATAATAACCTAGTCTTCAACTTCTTCACTTATAAAATAAGAAGACTAACTGAACCTACTATTTAAGACTTTCTAAAGATTAAATATGGTAGCACTGATAAAATTCTTACCACATAGCAAATGCTAAATGCACTTCAAGTGTCATTTTTAAAAGTTAATTTAAAATTTTTGTCTATACAATCGTGGAGAAGAGGCATGTCATTTCCTTATCAATACTTTGACGTCACAAATTTTCTTCTACTTCTGTGCAAAGATCATGGAAGAACAGCTATCTTATTTGCTACTGTTAAGTGCCATTGAGTTGGTTACAACACTTAACAACACTACACACAACACATCTGAACTTTGCCCTGTCCTTCCTCAGCCTCACTATCTCTGATTTGTTTTAGTCCATTGTTAAAGACACTCTGTCACTCCATCTTGTTGGCAATCTTCCTCTTTCTCTGCCCCACCATCTTTACCTGCATGCTATATGTTTCCAAAGACTAGAGCCCAAAATATGTGAGACAGCGTTTCACCCTCAAGGACCTTCAAGGAGCCCCCTGATTGAACTTCCTCCGAGACAGACTCATTTGTTCTTTTGGTGATTTGGGATAGTCAGGACTCTTCTCCAACATCATCTTTCAAAGGCATACATCTTTCTTCTGTCATCCTTGTTCAGTTTAACTTTACATGAACATGAAATAACTGAAAATACTGTGACTTGTATTTAAATACCTTAGTCTGTAAACACTCTTGGCATCAGCAGCTAGGAAATTAAAAGACATACTGCAATAAGAAAGTTTGCTGTTAGGGATCTCTCCAGAGTATTGAAGAGCAATGGTGTCACTCTGGAGACTAAGATGTACTTGATACAGGCCATGGTCTTTGCAATCACTTGTTATGTGTCAGGGAGTTGGACCAATGACTAGGGATGATAGAAGGAGAATTGATGCCTTTGAGCTGTGGTGTTGGAGAAGAGTATTGAATATACCATGGACTGCTAAGAAAATGAACAGGTTCTTCCTGGAGAGGATTACACTGGGCTGTTCCTTGGAGGCAAGGATTCTGAAGCTTCATCTGACATACTTTGGACATGTTGTAAGGAGGGAGAGGTCCTTGTAGAGGGACATCATGCTTGGAAGGATGGAGGGACAGCACAGGAGAGGAAGGCCCTCTATCAGGTGGATTGATACAGTGACTGGGGTAATCGGGATGGATGTACTGGAGACAATGCAATTGACACAGGACAGAGCAGGGTTTACAGCTGTTGTACATGGGGTCACTATGAGTCACAGGTGACTCGATGGCCCATAACAACAACAACAGTCTCTAAAATGACATCATTGCTCTTTAGCACTTTGGAAAGGTCCTTGATGGGAGACTTTATCCAGTACAAAATATTTTTTTTAATTGAATAATGTTCCCATGGGTGTTGATTGCAGATCCAAGTAAAAGAAAATCAGTGACAACTTCAATCTTTTCTCCATCTATCATATCTGCTGGTCCAGTGGTGAGGATTTTTTGTTTATTTTATTGATGTTGAACTGTAACTCATTATGAAGAACCAAGTTGCAATACCACTGTTTCCCTATTCCTCTTCCAACAAATCTCCCCAAATGCATCATCTTTTTCTAGGATAGTAGAGTGATATATGATAAAGGTTTCTCTAGTAAGATTTCCTATATATGTCATTTCCCATATAATATATTACAGACAGCTTTATCTTTATTTTTAAAATTTTTTTCTGGGAGTCCCAGAGCTATGGCTACAGAGTCAGGATTTCACAGCCTCATATGGATTGAGGCTCAATGTCAAGAAGACAAAAATTCTCACCACTGGACCAATTGACAGCATCAGGATTGATTGTGAAGAGATTGAGATTGTACACAGCTTTAGTTTGCTTGGCTCCACAGTCAACACTCTTGGCACCAGTAGCCAGGAAATTAAAAGGCGCATTGCCATGGGAAAGTCTGCTGTTAGGGACCTCTCCAAAGTACTGAAGAGCAATGGTGTCACTCCGGAGACTAAGGTGTGTTCGATACAGGCCATGGTCTTCGCAATCACTTGTTATGCATCAGAGAGTTGGACAATGACCCAGGAGGATAGAAGGAGATTTGATGCCTTTGAGCTGTGGTGCTGGAGAAGAGTATTGAGAATACCATGGACTGCTAGGAAAACAAACAGATTCATCCTGGAAAGGGTTAAACCGGGTGGTAGCTCCTTGGAGGCAAGGATTCTGAGGCTCTGTCTAACATACTTTGGACATGTTGTAAGTAGGGAGAGGTCCTTGGACAGGGACATCATGCTTGGGAGGGTGGCGGGACGGCACAGGAGGGGAAGGCCCTCTATGAGGTGGATTGATTCAGTGACTGGGATAATCGGGATGGGAGTGTCAGAGACAGTGCGATTGGCACAGGACAGAGCAGAGTTTAGGGCTGTTGTACATAGGGTCGCTATGAGTCACAAGCAACTCGATGGCACATAACAACAACATGCCACCAAAGACCTCCGATGTGCATTCCCAGGTCCTTGCTCTTCCAAGTCTAGTATGGCTACCCTCAAGGATCAGCTGACTCAGAATCTTCTTGAGGAAGAACAGACCCCCCAGAATAAGATTACAGTTGTTAGGGTTGGTGCTGTTGTCATGGCCTGAGCCACCAGTATTTTAATGAAGGGCTTGGCAGATGAACTTGTACTTGGGGATGTTGTGGAAGGCAAATTAAAGGGAGAGATGATGGATCTCCAGCATGGCAGCCTTTTCCTTAGAACACCAAAAATTGTCTCTGGCATAGACTATAATTTAACTGCAAATTTCAAGCTGGTTATTATCACAGTGGGAACACGTCAGCAGGAGGGGGAAAACCGTCTCAGTTTGGTCCAGCGTAATGTGAAAATCATTAAACTCATCATTTCTAATGTTGTAAAGTACAGCCCAAACTGCAAGCGGCTTGTCGTTTCTAATCCAGTGGGTATCCTTACCTATGTGGCTTGGAGATCAGTGGCTTTCAAAAAAAACATGTTATTGGCAGCGAATGCAATCTGGATTCAGCGAGGTTCTGTTATTTAATAGGGGAGAGGCTGGGAGTTCACGCCTTGAGCTGTCATGGCTGGGTCCTTAGAGAGCACGGAGACTCTAGTGTGCCTGTATGGAGTGGAGTGAACGTGGCTGGTGTCTCTCTGAAAAATCAGCATCCTGAGTTAGGTACTGAGTCGGAGAAGGAACAGTGGAAAAGGTTCACAAACAGGTGGTTAACAGTGCCTATGAGGTGATCAAACTGAAAGGCTTTACCTCCTAGGCCATTGGACTGTGTGTGGCAGATCTGGCTGGAAGTATAAGGAAGAATCTTAAGTGGGTACATCCCATTTCCACCACGATTGAGGGTCTTTATGGAATTAAAGATGATAACTTCCTTTGTATTCCTTGAATCTTGGGGCAGAATGGAACCTCAGACATCATAAAGGTGACACTGACTCCCAAGGAAGAGGCCCGTTTGAAGAAGAGTGCAGATACACTTTGGGGAATCCAAAAACAGCTGCAGCTTTAAAGTCTTCTGTTGTACAACTTCACTGTCTAGACTACAAAAGGGTTTTATTTGGGGCTGTGCATGTTGTCCTTTTTATCCAGTCTGTGATTAAAGCAGTAAACTATGACATAGGAAAAACATCAGTTTCCTAGAGATAGACATAGGAATGGTCTATAAAAACCTACAGCTGTATCTTGATGGGAGTACTTACCTTCCGTAGTTCTAAACTGGCTAGTAAAAAAGAATTCCACCACGTCTCATACACCACTGCCAAATAACTTGGGTCTAGTACAAGCCCTTTTTTAGTCACATTCTGTACTCTAATGTACAAATCCAATATTTCATGTCTTGTACATTACTGTTCTAAAGGATCTTATTTTGTGTACTATATTTATCAGAGTAATGTATAATGCAACTCTGATAATGTGATGTAAAATGAAAAGTTCTACATATAAGCATTTGAACAGTCTATTATACCAACTAAAACACCAAATGAACTATAAACAGTGAAAAAGAATTGTTTCTGGTGAGTTAAGAAAGCAGATTTTTAAAACAACTATGTGATATTATCTCACGCTAGTCAGAATAGCAAAATTTAACAGAACAGCAAACATCAAATGCTGGTGAGGTTATGTAGAAACTGGAACCCTTATTCACTGTTGGTGGGAATGTAAAATTGTGCAACCACTATGGAAGGAGGTATGGAACTTTCTCAAAAAGTTGCAAATAAAAATACCATTTGACCCAGCAATCCCACTACTGAGAATATACCCTAAAGAAATCATAACTGCCATCCAAGCAGATATATGCACACCCATGTTTATTGTGGCTTTGTTCACAATAGTAAAGAGTTGGAAGCAACCTAAGTGCCCATCAAAAAATGAATGGATAGAGAAGCTCTGGTATATTCACACAATGGAATACTATTCAGCATTGAAATACAAGGAACTCATGCAATATTATGCAAAATGGGTGACCCTGGAGGACATCATGCTGAGTGAAATATCTCAGTTACAAAAGGACAAATACTGCATAGGTCCACTGTTGTAAAAAGGGACTTACATCAGGGTTAAGAAAAGACAGAGAAGGAGGGGAAGAAAGATGTATACTGTATTGAAACAGATGAAAGAGAGAACTGTTTAAAAGGGATATGTGATTAGGTATGATTGTCATGAGAGGAGTCCAGAATGAAGTCTGCACAATGGAGTGGGCCTGGAGAGGGATTGCATAACAATGAAAGTTTTTCTTTTACTTTTCAAGGAGAAGAGTGAATTGGGGACAAGGGGTGGGCAGGGACAAAAGCGCAACAATGAATGACTGGAAACTTTCATTAAAATTAATATAAAAACAAACAAACAAAACCAGATTTTTTTTTTTTTCTCTCACAGCACTAGAAGCTAATCCAACCGACCTGTATTTCCATCAAGTGGCTCCCTCCTCACAGTAATGCTCTCGGACAAGGTAGAACCACCTCATAGAGTTCCCAAGGCTGTTAATCCTTATAGAAACAGTTTATCTCATAGCAAAAGCTTTAAACATGTTCATTTTAGAAGCTTTAGTGTATATAAAAATTTACTATGCAATTGATTAGAGAGTAGCCCAATTTGAAAGGCCAGTGAGTAAAACTACCATCTCTTTGCTTCATATGTGGTTGTTGTTATGTGCCATCGAGTGGCTAGAGACTCATAGCGACCCTATGTAGAACAGCCCTAAACTCTTCTCTGTCCTATGCCAATCGCACCATCTCCGATACACCCATCCCAATTGCCCCAGTAACTGAATCAATCCACCTCATAGAGGGTATGACTTTGAGTCTATCCTCCCAGAATTTCACAACCATCTCAGGAACAGGTTTGAGGCCTTGAACACTAATGAGCGAAGACCAGACAAGTTGTGGGAGGATATCAAGGGTATATCATCCAGGAAAAGTGCAAACGGTCATT
>NW_006399920.1:5074755-5085860 GCF_000299155.1 Elephantulus edwardii | reverse complement strand
TCTGACATACTTTCGACATGTTGCAAGGAGGGACCGGTCCTTGGAGAGGGACATCATGCTTGGTAGGGTGGAGGCACAGCGCAGGAGGGGAAGGCCCTCTATGAATTAGATTGATTCAGTGCTTCATATAGTAAAATATTAATAAAGTTGTTGTTGGTGGTGGTAACCGCCATCAAGTTGTAGACAACTCATAGTGACCCTATGAACAAAAGACCTGAACACTTGTATAACTTTCATCATTTCTCCCAGTTCGTAGGGTTTCCAGAGGCAAGCTATTTCAGAAGTGAATGCAACTCCTGCTTCCAAGCTTGTTTTAATCTGGGAGCTCCAGCAAACACTATCCACCATTTGACACATCAGTGTCACAGTGTTTAGCATCACAGCAATCATGAGTTATCTCTGTACAACAATGGACAGACCAGTGCTATACCACTTAGAAGAATGTTTGACCAAAAACAATTAAAACCAGGCTTGAGGGCTGCAGATTAAAAGCATCCACCTTAGGCTTGGTAGCATCCCTTTTTATGCACTAGGCCAAAAGAGCTCTTTCGTTATTAATAAAGAAGAAAAAGTAAATGAGAGATATTTAAGGATTCTTATGTCTCATTATAATACAGGCTCATTTCTGTAGACTCCATTTCAGACAATGAAAATGATGACGCAGAGGAACATAGCAGGGAAAACAAGAATGACAAAAGAAAAAGAAAACAGCAGTAGAATGAAAATCAAAGGGTCAGCATCAAAATATCGCGTATCCATGAAATGATCCAGTGACAGTTTGCTCTCCTAGCTGAATCCCCAGCTGGACTGCTGTGCTGCTCTATTGAAAACTGGCAACCTTTATATACTGCAATGCATCACTGTTTGGTTATTGTCAGTTGGGAAGAAAGCTTCAGTTTACATTTTATAACAGTCTGATTTAGAGTGACTTTTGAGCATTTCCTGAGAGCCAAGTTCCCCAGTAGAAATTCAAGGTCTCTTCTTTACTTTAAGTTCTTACATCAGCTCTGTGTGGCTGAGACTGTCTTGGCCTTACAAGTCAACTTGGGAGTGTGGAAGAAAAAGTAATTTCACTCCAGCTGAGAAACCCCATAATGGAACTGGGACTGTGGCAGCCCCTGACACGATCAGTAAATAAACTAGGTAACAAAGAATAAATTTCAACCCTGAGCAACCCCATATGTGTCGGAATAGAACTGTATTCCATAGAATTTCTAAAAGCTGGCCTTTTTTTCTTTTTAAGCACATTACCAGGCCCTTCTTCTGTGGCACTTCTGGGCAAAGCGGAACTCCAACCTTTTGTTTAGTACTTTAATCTTTGCATTATTTAGAACTGCCTAAGTTCCTCCTTGGAGGTATGGAGCTTGAAGCTTTGTCTCACATACTTTGGGCACATGGCCAGGAGGTACCAGTCCTTGGAGAAGGTCATCATGCGTGGAGGGGTGGAGGGACAGCACAGGAAAGGAAGACCATAGATGAGATGAATTGAGAGAGTGACTGGTAACTGGGGTAATGGGGGTAGGTGTGTCAGGTTCAGTGAGACTCGCTCAGGATAGATAGGGCAGGCTTCAGAGCCATTGTGCATAGGGTCGCTATGAGTGGCAGCAACTGGATGGCGCATAACAACAGTGTTTGCTTTTTCTTAGTGTTAGAATAGAAACTAAAGCAAACTGGATGTTAAATTCCATCTATGGCTAAATATCAACCTTGTATCAGTCATATTTTTTTATACTACCAGTGATAAAATCCCAATACAAACCTGTAAGCCATAATGGCCCCTTAGTTCACATGACCAAAAAGTCAACAGCAAGAATACCTAGATCAGATATTGAAGCAGTGTTTTGGGCTCTTTATCATGTCACCTGTTTGTTAGTTTTCCCTGTGTTGTTTATTCCCAGGAAGGCTGTGGTAAAGATAATTACAAGTAACAGTAATTACTTCCAACCATCTTCAACCCTCGTCATCCGTCATCCGGAGTTCATGAGTTCACGTTTTTCTGAATGATGCCAGCCACCTCTTTAGGGTGGGATCAAGTGCCCAGCAGGAGCTTTGGGCAACCTCTAAAAGAAAATAGAGATTCAGTTATCAGAAGAGGAAATGGTTAGGGACCAGGAAACAATCAACAAACCAATTTAACAGCAAAGTCCTTTGGACGATTTCTTCTGATCATCTTTTAGAAGGACAATTTTCAAAATAAAAATAACTGTTTATCCCCTTCAAATGTTGACTCATAGTCTGTGATTTCACCTCAGGAGAATATCAAAGACATTAGGAGACAATAGGGAATCTGAGCGCTGTGCTGTTTGAGAACTTGGACAGAAAGCCAGTAGAAATGAAAAGCATTTCCTGTGAGTTTGCTGACACACAGTACTTTCTGCAAAATCAAATGGCAGGTTTTCATTGCTTCAAAGTAAGTCAGGGATGCCTCAGCCAATTTCCCAACAGGAACGAATAGTTTGGGTAGGAACCACCTATTCTCTTTTTTTCCTCCTTATGGATGTTGCCTTCGTATTTTTTACCATTTTTTAGTTTCTTCCTATATTGTTGACCACTTTAGAGCAACCATTATTTAGGATAGTTTTCCCCGTTTTTACAAATGAAAACTGTTTTCTAATGTAAGATTTTATGAGTGATAATAGTTGAACTCCTTGCCTACAGTGACTGAGTAAATAAATAATGTCTAATGAGTTTATTACTGTTACTTCTTAGAAGGATCATTAAATGGAGGGGACATAACCAGCAAAATGGATTTACAAAGCAGCTGCAACTGTGGGCTCAAATGTAGCAATAATCATGAAGATGGTCCAAGACCCAGCAATGATTTGTTCTGTTCTTCACAAGGTAGCTGTGAGTCATAAAACTCAATGACACCCAATAACAGTGGTAAGTAACTTGTTTACATTGATTACAACAATATCCACTTAAATGTGAAAAATGGATAATAGACGTGTGTGTAGAGTGTATGATTTAGCCAATGTCTACAGGGATTTGTAGATATTTAGCTCTAATTCCATAAATTCCTGTGTAAGACTAGTTTCTAGTTGCTTTGGAGTAGACTCCAACTCAAAGTGACACATGTCAGAGCAGAGCTATGCTCTAGAAGATTTTCAATGGGTGATTTTCAAAAGTAAATTCCAAGGACTGTCTTTTAAGGTGCAATGAGTGGACCTGAACATCCAGTATTTCAGTCAACCATATAAACTATCCAAGGACTCCTCCTTATATAATGTTATTGTTTTTGTGTACTTAAAAAGAAAAAAAAGTGAACTGGAGGAGGGGGAAAAGAAGGTGAGGGGGTAAAATGTGCAACAAGGAATGAATGAATGAAAATCTAACTTCTCTGTAAGTGTTCATTATAATCACAAGTAAATAAAAAATAAAATGGTATTTTTTAAAAAGAGATTGATTAGATATTGTGATTAAATATATTAATCAACGGCAATGAATAGAACAAAATGTCTATGAATGGTTGTATGAAAAAGACAATATGCTTTTTCACTCAAAAACAGAGATCCAACCAAGGAAGGGAGTTGACTGAAAAGTTACCGTGTGATGGTGAGTTAATATAGCTTTCAGAAACTAGAAATAAAAGTAACTGATTCAAAGCATATGCTGCAACTTGAAGACATCTGTTAAAAAGAGAGAGAAGCACTTACTACAGATCTATTTTCAACAAGTAATGATGAATCTCTTAAGGTGTAGCACTTCACCTTCAATCTGAATACAAAGCCAACAAGAAGACATTTATACTAAAACGTAAATTTGCTGAAGAAGTAGAAATTTGGTAGGAAGCTCATTTTTGAGGTTGCCAATTTAACAGTGATGTTAGGGCTGGGAATTCATGACTTTGTACTTGAAGAACTCCCCCTCCCCCTCCTAAAACCTTTCCTCAAACCCACAGATGAGGCAAAACAGAGATAGACCACCCAAAGGGAGTGGGCTCGAACTTCTAAGCCCAACCCTAGAATTTCCACAGCAAATTACTAAGTAGTTAAAAACATATTGTGTATTACTCCTTTCCAAAGTCACAAACATCCGTGGTTGGAAAAATCCAATACTTATTTGCAAGCAAGTATCCAATTGATTTGGTAATCAGTATGTTAATGTAGATCAAGCTCCAAAATAGTATATTTGGCTGCAAGCTTGGATTTAAAAAGAACACATTTTTAAAGGGATGGATTAATTCATTTCTTATACATAAACAGTATGTCACTGTGTTTAAATAGTTGCTTTATTCTCAGTATAACCTCAGCCATTTGAAGATGTTAATACCTAACAGTTATAATAAGTAAGAACATGAGCTTTGGAATAACAGTTATAATAAGTAAGAACATGAGCTTTGGAATAGTACAGGATACGAAGTTCCAGTTCTGCCATTAACCAGCCTTACAACCTTGGGCAAGTCATGCCATCTTTCTAATCTGCAGTTTCCTTCCATTTAAGGTGGTATTATAATGTTAGGGAGCTCTGGTGGCCTAGTGACAAGGAGCTGTGCTGCAATCTCAAAGGCACACACACAGTTCAAGGCCACCAGCTGCTCCACAGGAGAAGAATGGCAAATCTCCTCCTGCGCAATTAACTGTCTCAGAAAACCCGCTGAAGGGCCAGCTATGGGTTGGTTCCAACTCTACAATAAACAAAAACTTTATAATGTTATAAAAATATATAGTAAAAGAAACAGATAATGTTCAATGCTCAATAAATTTTTATGATTGTGACACTGTTGTTGTTATATGCCATCAAATCACATCCTGCTCACGGCGACAATAAAACAAAGCACTGCCAGTCCTGTACCATATTGACCGTCACTGCTTTGCTTAAACCGTTCAGTACAGCCCGTGTCAGTCCAATCCATCTCATTCAAAGTCTTCCTCTTTTTCACCCACCCTCAACTTAATCAACATGATCTCTTCTCCAGGCGTTCAGAGCTGACCTTCCAATGGGTTTCCAGTCGTTTCTCATCTTTCACTCAAGGAGCAGCTGATAGATTTGAACTGCCCACGACTGCATTTACAATACAACTCCCTAGCAACTAAGCCACCAGAACTTCCTGCAGTGAATACTACAGGCTCTTAATCATATATGACTAGGAGTCATCAAGTCAACTATGATTCATAGTGATCTTATTAACAACCTGATCATATACCTCTTAAAATGGTTAAATGCTGAGCAATTCTCTTTGATATAATGGCTGTCTATTCTTTCCACTTCTTTTGACGTTTTATGTCAAGAATTTCCTACTCTTGCTCTCATCTAGTCAATACATGAATTTTTGTTTTTATCTTCTCAAATCCTTCCTTTATTTCTTACTCTGAATGAATTGTTACAAATTTCTAGCCTTTTGATAAGAATAGAACAACATTTACAAAACAGTCAAATTGACTCTACAAAATGAAGCACTGTGGAGGCTGAGTGGGGGACGAAAAACTACCTGGATCACAGATTATGTGAGAAGGATGGTTGCTTGGTTTACAGGTTTTGGTGTATATGGTGTTATTTTGGGGGTTTGGGGTTTTTTGTTTAGGTTTTTTTTTAGTTTTTTTTGGAAGGATAGTTTGAGATTTGGCTGTGAGAGGCTCTAGAATCACTCTAGATTTTGAGAAGTTAGCAAGAAGCAGAAGGATTTTTGAACTTTTTTTATTGTGGATTTTTAATTTAATCTGCTTTCATAGTCTTTGAAAGATGAAAGAATAGATTTTAGCTGAAATACTGTGGTTTCTGGACAGTACCTTCCAATTAACATCCTATGACATTAAAGCCATTTCACACCAAATTTACCTTTGCTTTATGTAGCCACATTTCTTGAATTGTCAAGTGGCACTTCTCAAATACAAATTTGTGACAAATTTTCCCTGTTGTGGTTGTTCTTCCTTCTGACTTGTATATATATATATATATTTGTAGTGTAACATTAAACTTACAGGCTCATTGCCATTGAGTTGAACCCATAGATGACCCTCCAGCAGGCCTTCCAAGGCTATAAATTTCACCAGAGGAGATTGCTCATCTTTCTCCCACAGACTAATGGTGGATTTGAACTGACAGAGGAGCATGCAGCTTTCAGGTTAGCAGTGCAACCTCCTATGGACTATGCCACCAGAGTCCCCGTAAACTTATATGAGTGAGTATTCTTCCACCTTAGCTGTAAGTCTCCCTTTCACCAACGACTCTTCACATAACAACATTGTCTCAAAACAACTATGAGATATCCTCTCAAAAGTTCAGCAGGGCAGCAAATAACAAATGCTGGTGAGGTTGTGCAGAGATTGGAACTCTATGTCACTGGTAGTGGGACTGTAAAATGCTACAGCCACTATGGAAGGCTGTCTAAAGGGAAGAAAACGACATCTGAGCACATGGCCATGAGTGCCCTTCTGAAAAGGGCCAAAGGGAGTGAGAATAACATAGCCTCTCATTTCCCCAGAGCAGAAAGCAAATAAAGAACCTGAACCCCAGGCCCAGGGTGCCTTCAGAGCCCCACAAGAGACTCACTTATTCATTGTTGACTCATAGGCTTGCAGTTGTGGCAGTGAGAATGGGGTTTATTAGGGAAATAAGTTGGAAAGTGGGGAAAGCAAAGAATATCACCCCGAACAAGTCTAGGGTTTAGCCCAAATTCCAAGGCATGATTCCTCTAATAGTCCAGGTTTTAGTTTCAGTACAGCCGTCAAATCCAAATCATCCAGGAAGATTTGCCTCAGAACAGTTGTAAGTGAGCTTCTCCTTTAAGCAACTGGCAAGAACAGCAAAAACCTTTAACTGTCGCCTTTATTGCAGGGCTTCTCTGCTTATGTTTTGCCATAGTTTCTCCACAGCAGTGCCACTGCACCATCACTAGAGTTTCATTCTCACCAGGATCTCGCTCCAGTCTCCCTCAAGTCTTGCCACCTCAAGTCTTACCACCTCAAGTCTTGCCAGCCTCAAGTCTTGCTGCTTAATGTAGGGAGTACTCTTGTTCTTGTCCTAGTCCCACAGCTGTTGATGAGACCATCCTGATTTGCAGGACCATGTGTCTGCAGTCAAGGTAGCTGGATACCAGAGGGAACTAACTGTAATGGCATTAAAAAACCCAAAACTAACATTTAGGCTACCACCACAGTGGGGGTTTGGTACCTTCTCAAAAATTTGGAAATAGAAATACCATTTGACCCAGCAATTCCACTAGTGGGAATATACCCTAAAGAAACCAGAGCCATGACTCAAACAGATGTATGTACACCCATGTTTATTGCTGCATTATTCACAATAACAAGGCAATGGAAGTAACTAAGTGTCCATCAACAAATAAATGGATAGAAAAAGGAATATATACATTCACACAATGGAATATTATGCACCACTGAAAAACAGTGAACTCTTAAAACATTACATAACATAAGGAAGCCTGCAGGATATTATGTTGAGTGAAACATCCATCACAAAAGGACAACTATTACATAACACCGCTGTTATATAATAGGACAGACATGAGGGTGTTGGAGAGAGAATGGGAAAAGAATAGATAGATAATAAACACTGCATTAGATCAGATGAGGGGAAGAACTGTCCAAAAGGAATATATGATTACCATTACATATATGACAACAATCTGGAACAAGGGATGCATTGGGGAGAGGACTTGGAGGGTTAGTGACTGTATGACAATAATCTAGAACAAGGGATGCATTGCAGGGAGGACTAGGGGAGTTGGGGAGAGATGGGGGAAGAAAATGTACAATGGAAAAAATTAAAATAACCTTATCTCATTAGAGAAACTACAGTTGCCAACAGTACAGTTGAAGACAATTTTCCCCCCTACATAAATATACCCTTATTCAGGTTGGCAAAAACAACTAAAGAAAAAAGAACAATACAGCTATTCCTTGGGTATTAGATTCCTCTGACAGTGAAGTGCGTGTGTAGTCACTGGACACCCCAGTTCTGGTGTTAACTTTCAAAGGAGTAGGGATTTCTCTAGGCAAACTTACATCAGAACCTTTGCTCTGTTCCAGGCAATTACACTGTTTTGCTCAGGACAGAACATCACTTGCTAAAGAATTCTGAGTGCTACTGAACACTTTAAATTCACTCAGTGACCATTAAAACACAAAGGATTGCAGAGAGAACAGATCACTCACATATTTAAAATGCACAACTGAACAATTAGCATGATTCAAATGTCTCAATCACTTAAATCATCCTTGTCCTGAGGCTTTTGCCCTACTTAGTTAGGTTCAAATAGCGTACATAACAGATGGTTTTTTTAATTAGCCTTTAAATCACATTGGTTTAATAAGTTATTATTACATTCAAATATTCAAACCGTTTCCATGAGTGGGCAGGGATAGTCTTGCCAATACAATTTGTTTTCAATTAGCCTTACTAATGAAACAATGCTTTGAGAACATTTGCAGTTTCTAGTGTTATCTCAGCACTGTCTATATTTTCTGTCCAGTAGCAAAATGGTTTTCTTTCATTATTTATAGTTCAAGTTTAGGGATTCTGTTGTTGTTGTTGTTGTTGTATACCATCAAGTTGGAATCAATCCATAGCTGACCCTACAGTCAGTATTCAGAGACAGTAATCTCATGGGAGGAGATCTCCTATCCTTCTCTAGGGAAGCAGCTGGCGGATTCTAACTGCATGCCTTCAGGATTGCAGCACAGATTCTTAGCACTAAGCCACCTCTCTATATAAAATGAGCAAGTAAACAACTCAGACTACTCTGTTCCATAAATTGGACTTCCAGTATCCACTCTATCTTTCAAACAAATCGGAAGATCTATACTGGCTCCTAATAGCAAGGACTTTGTTGAATTTGTTGTAAATAAGTCAGCAGATAAAACATATCTTGACAGTGACTAAATCAAGAGATCAGTGGTGGCTGGCCTAAGCTAGCTATAAATTTTATGTCAATATTTTTAATGAGGCAAAGGAAGGTAGCTTAACAGCATTTTGTCTTTCAGGGTCAAACGAAGGAAGGGAATCTGGGTATCTGGTGATCTGAGGAGAAAGATGGGGTAAAGCTGAATAAAGGTGGAAGAGAAAAATAAAAGCAGAAGAGAAGCTCAGTAGCTGGAGGCTTATACAGCCTTTAGCTTGAGGGCAGAGAGTTTCAGCTTGATGTTGTCCTCCAGGGAAGTCTTCAGAAAGATTTCTGTGTCAAAGTGACCTTGGCAAACATAAGAAGGATCAAAGCTTTGGTGCTTAGGGTGAAACACAGGAAAGAGAAGTAAGACAGCAGTAAGAGGGAGAAATAGATTGGGTAGAAACAGCACATCACGGAAGAGAAGCCGTGCTCTGATGATAATAACCACAGCCAGTGCATGATTATTTGACCCTTTTTTTTTTTTTACATACCATTACCAATAAGGAACCTTTCTGAAATGGATTTAAATTCCACTTTAGAAATAGAAGTCCTTTACCAGCAAGCTGAAATTTCCTTTGTTGTTATGTACCACAGAATTGAAACCAGCTCACAGCTGACTCTACAGCAGGATTTCAGAGGCAGTAAATCACACGGAAGGAGATTGCTCGTCTTTCTCCCAAGGAGCAGGTGGGCATTTGAACTGTGCACCTTTGTATGGCTCTTTACCCCTAGGCCACCAGAGCTCCCTAGGGGGGGTTCCCTAAGAAATTATGCTGTCTCAGCAAAGGTATGAAGTTCAAATCCATCAACTTCTCTGAGAGAAAAGGAAGGATGGACAATTTCCTCCCATGTGAATTTCTGCCTCTGAAAACCCTGGAGGGGGTCAGCTATGGATTGGTTCCTATTTGACAGCAAACAAATTGAATTAGATTATTAATTCTGTTTAAGGTCATCAACCAAATTCCAGAATGATGATTTTGGAAGGAAAACCAACGGAGAGGGGGAGAGCACCTCAGGAATAATATCTGTTATCAGGCTGACATACACTACTGGTGATTATCACAAAGGTAGCCAGTCATCCTTACAGCAAGAAGAACTCATGTTAATGCAGAAAACCACTAGCCTCTGCACAGCAGGAAGAGCTCTGCCTGTCATCAGGCATTGATGTTTAGTTATCCTGACCTTCGATGCAAAACTGAGCTGTGTTCCTGACATCGCCACCAGCATTCACCTGCGTTCTCACAGCTGCTTCTGCCTCTCTCGCTTTTGCCTTCAGTGATGCCTTTAGCTTTTTCATCTAAGATCTTCCCTTGTCACTTTCATTGTCTCTCAAAAAAAGGTCACAGCAACCTTGCTTTTTCTTAAAAAAAATAAAACTTTTTTTTTTTTCTAAATGCACAATTTTTTCTGTTTCCTAAAGGGGCCTTTTTTAATCGTCCATGATAAGTCAATGAGGAAAATCGTAGAGAACTTTAAGCCTAGAGTTTCATTTCTTTCTTCATTAATTATCCATAAAATAGTAGAGGCTTGTTTCCCATAGAAACAAGAATTCTAATAATGTTTAATAACTGCAGCGCTTTATGAAAGTCAAAAAGAAGACTATTCAAAGTAAGGATAAAATTGGTTCCATCTCACATACTTTGGGCATGTTACCAAGAAGGACAAGTCCTTGGAGGAAGACACCCTGCTTGGAAGGTTGGAGGGACAGTTCAGGAAAGGAAAACCTCAGATGAGATGGATGGACACAGTAGAGGATAATGGAAGTAGATGTGTCAGAGGTAGTGAGACTGGCTCAGGATGGAGCAGGGTTTAGAGCTGTTGTGCGTGGGGTTGTTTATTATGAGTCAGTGTTGACTCCACAGCGCATAGCAGCAACAACAACAAAGCTGATTAAATATGAATTGGGGGCAGTGCACACACTAAGCTAATATTTTTCAAAAGCTTTGAATAAAGAGTTGTTAGAAAACTATTAATGTTACCAGTAAGGCCAAAAAGCAGGAGATACTTTAAAAGAAATATTGTTATTGTTGTTGTTAGATGTTTTCAACTGAGCTCGAGATTATAGTGGTTTAACCGACAACCGAAATAAACCCTACCTGATCCTGTGCCGTCCTCTGAATTGCCACTGTGCAAGGGCCCATTGTTGTAGCCTCTGGGTCAGTTCATTGCTCTGAGAGCTGTGCTCTTTTTCACTAGCCCTCTACTTTATCAAGCATGATGTCTTTCTCCAGGGATTTGCTCATCCGTATAGCATACC
>NW_006399920.1:5059168-5074655 GCF_000299155.1 Elephantulus edwardii | reverse complement strand
ACCAGGCCCTTCTTCTGTGGCACTTCTGGGCAAAGCGGAACTCCAACCTTTTGTTTAGTACTTTAATCTTTGCATTATTTAGAACTGCCTAAGTTCCTCCTTGGAGGTATGGAGCTTGAAGCTTTGTCTCACATACTTTGGGCACATGGCCAGGAGGTACCAGTCCTTGGAGAAGGTCATCATGCGTGGAGGGGTGGAGGGACAGCACAGGAAAGGAAGACCATAGATGAGATGAATTGAGAGAGTGACTGGTAACTGGGGTAATGGGGGTAGGTGTGTCAGGTTCAGTGAGACTCGCTCAGGATAGATAGGGCAGGCTTCAGAGCCATTGTGCATAGGGTCGCTATGAGTGGCAGCAACTGGATGGCGCATAACAACAGTGTTTGCTTTTTCTTAGTGTTAGAATAGAAACTAAAGCAAACTGGATGTTAAATTCCATCTATGGCTAAATATCAACCTTGTATCAGTCATATTTTTTTATACTACCAGTGATAAAATCCCAATACAAACCTGTAAGCCATAATGGCCCCTTAGTTCACATGACCAAAAAGTCAACAGCAAGAATACCTAGATCAGATATTGAAGCAGTGTTTTGGGCTCTTTATCATGTCACCTGTTTGTTAGTTTTCCCTGTGTTGTTTATTCCCAGGAAGGCTGTGGTAAAGATAATTACAAGTAACAGTAATTACTTCCAACCATCTTCAACCCTCGTCATCCGTCATCCGGAGTTCATGAGTTCACGTTTTTCTGAATGATGCCAGCCACCTCTTTAGGGTGGGATCAAGTGCCCAGCAGGAGCTTTGGGCAACCTCTAAAAGAAAATAGAGATTCAGTTATCAGAAGAGGAAATGGTTAGGGACCAGGAAACAATCAACAAACCAATTTAACAGCAAAGTCCTTTGGACGATTTCTTCTGATCATCTTTTAGAAGGACAATTTTCAAAATAAAAATAACTGTTTATCCCCTTCAAATGTTGACTCATAGTCTGTGATTTCACCTCAGGAGAATATCAAAGACATTAGGAGACAATAGGGAATCTGAGCGCTGTGCTGTTTGAGAACTTGGACAGAAAGCCAGTAGAAATGAAAAGCATTTCCTGTGAGTTTGCTGACACACAGTACTTTCTGCAAAATCAAATGGCAGGTTTTCATTGCTTCAAAGTAAGTCAGGGATGCCTCAGCCAATTTCCCAACAGGAACGAATAGTTTGGGTAGGAACCACCTATTCTCTTTTTTTCCTCCTTATGGATGTTGCCTTCGTATTTTTTACCATTTTTTAGTTTCTTCCTATATTGTTGACCACTTTAGAGCAACCATTATTTAGGATAGTTTTCCCCGTTTTTACAAATGAAAACTGTTTTCTAATGTAAGATTTTATGAGTGATAATAGTTGAACTCCTTGCCTACAGTGACTGAGTAAATAAATAATGTCTAATGAGTTTATTACTGTTACTTCTTAGAAGGATCATTAAATGGAGGGGACATAACCAGCAAAATGGATTTACAAAGCAGCTGCAACTGTGGGCTCAAATGTAGCAATAATCATGAAGATGGTCCAAGACCCAGCAATGATTTGTTCTGTTCTTCACAAGGTAGCTGTGAGTCATAAAACTCAATGACACCCAATAACAGTGGTAAGTAACTTGTTTACATTGATTACAACAATATCCACTTAAATGTGAAAAATGGATAATAGACGTGTGTGTAGAGTGTATGATTTAGCCAATGTCTACAGGGATTTGTAGATATTTAGCTCTAATTCCATAAATTCCTGTGTAAGACTAGTTTCTAGTTGCTTTGGAGTAGACTCCAACTCAAAGTGACACATGTCAGAGCAGAGCTATGCTCTAGAAGATTTTCAATGGGTGATTTTCAAAAGTAAATTCCAAGGACTGTCTTTTAAGGTGCAATGAGTGGACCTGAACATCCAGTATTTCAGTCAACCATATAAACTATCCAAGGACTCCTCCTTATATAATGTTATTGTTTTTGTGTACTTAAAAAGAAAAAAAAGTGAACTGGAGGAGGGGGAAAAGAAGGTGAGGGGGTAAAATGTGCAACAAGGAATGAATGAATGAAAATCTAACTTCTCTGTAAGTGTTCATTATAATCACAAGTAAATAAAAAATAAAATGGTATTTTTTAAAAAGAGATTGATTAGATATTGTGATTAAATATATTAATCAACGGCAATGAATAGAACAAAATGTCTATGAATGGTTGTATGAAAAAGACAATATGCTTTTTCACTCAAAAACAGAGATCCAACCAAGGAAGGGAGTTGACTGAAAAGTTACCGTGTGATGGTGAGTTAATATAGCTTTCAGAAACTAGAAATAAAAGTAACTGATTCAAAGCATATGCTGCAACTTGAAGACATCTGTTAAAAAGAGAGAGAAGCACTTACTACAGATCTATTTTCAACAAGTAATGATGAATCTCTTAAGGTGTAGCACTTCACCTTCAATCTGAATACAAAGCCAACAAGAAGACATTTATACTAAAACGTAAATTTGCTGAAGAAGTAGAAATTTGGTAGGAAGCTCATTTTTGAGGTTGCCAATTTAACAGTGATGTTAGGGCTGGGAATTCATGACTTTGTACTTGAAGAACTCCCCCTCCCCCTCCTAAAACCTTTCCTCAAACCCACAGATGAGGCAAAACAGAGATAGACCACCCAAAGGGAGTGGGCTCGAACTTCTAAGCCCAACCCTAGAATTTCCACAGCAAATTACTAAGTAGTTAAAAACATATTGTGTATTACTCCTTTCCAAAGTCACAAACATCCGTGGTTGGAAAAATCCAATACTTATTTGCAAGCAAGTATCCAATTGATTTGGTAATCAGTATGTTAATGTAGATCAAGCTCCAAAATAGTATATTTGGCTGCAAGCTTGGATTTAAAAAGAACACATTTTTAAAGGGATGGATTAATTCATTTCTTATACATAAACAGTATGTCACTGTGTTTAAATAGTTGCTTTATTCTCAGTATAACCTCAGCCATTTGAAGATGTTAATACCTAACAGTTATAATAAGTAAGAACATGAGCTTTGGAATAACAGTTATAATAAGTAAGAACATGAGCTTTGGAATAGTACAGGATACGAAGTTCCAGTTCTGCCATTAACCAGCCTTACAACCTTGGGCAAGTCATGCCATCTTTCTAATCTGCAGTTTCCTTCCATTTAAGGTGGTATTATAATGTTAGGGAGCTCTGGTGGCCTAGTGACAAGGAGCTGTGCTGCAATCTCAAAGGCACACACACAGTTCAAGGCCACCAGCTGCTCCACAGGAGAAGAATGGCAAATCTCCTCCTGCGCAATTAACTGTCTCAGAAAACCCGCTGAAGGGCCAGCTATGGGTTGGTTCCAACTCTACAATAAACAAAAACTTTATAATGTTATAAAAATATATAGTAAAAGAAACAGATAATGTTCAATGCTCAATAAATTTTTATGATTGTGACACTGTTGTTGTTATATGCCATCAAATCACATCCTGCTCACGGCGACAATAAAACAAAGCACTGCCAGTCCTGTACCATATTGACCGTCACTGCTTTGCTTAAACCGTTCAGTACAGCCCGTGTCAGTCCAATCCATCTCATTCAAAGTCTTCCTCTTTTTCACCCACCCTCAACTTAATCAACATGATCTCTTCTCCAGGCGTTCAGAGCTGACCTTCCAATGGGTTTCCAGTCGTTTCTCATCTTTCACTCAAGGAGCAGCTGATAGATTTGAACTGCCCACGACTGCATTTACAATACAACTCCCTAGCAACTAAGCCACCAGAACTTCCTGCAGTGAATACTACAGGCTCTTAATCATATATGACTAGGAGTCATCAAGTCAACTATGATTCATAGTGATCTTATTAACAACCTGATCATATACCTCTTAAAATGGTTAAATGCTGAGCAATTCTCTTTGATATAATGGCTGTCTATTCTTTCCACTTCTTTTGACGTTTTATGTCAAGAATTTCCTACTCTTGCTCTCATCTAGTCAATACATGAATTTTTGTTTTTATCTTCTCAAATCCTTCCTTTATTTCTTACTCTGAATGAATTGTTACAAATTTCTAGCCTTTTGATAAGAATAGAACAACATTTACAAAACAGTCAAATTGACTCTACAAAATGAAGCACTGTGGAGGCTGAGTGGGGGACGAAAAACTACCTGGATCACAGATTATGTGAGAAGGATGGTTGCTTGGTTTACAGGTTTTGGTGTATATGGTGTTATTTTGGGGGTTTGGGGTTTTTTGTTTAGGTTTTTTTTTAGTTTTTTTTGGAAGGATAGTTTGAGATTTGGCTGTGAGAGGCTCTAGAATCACTCTAGATTTTGAGAAGTTAGCAAGAAGCAGAAGGATTTTTGAACTTTTTTTATTGTGGATTTTTAATTTAATCTGCTTTCATAGTCTTTGAAAGATGAAAGAATAGATTTTAGCTGAAATACTGTGGTTTCTGGACAGTACCTTCCAATTAACATCCTATGACATTAAAGCCATTTCACACCAAATTTACCTTTGCTTTATGTAGCCACATTTCTTGAATTGTCAAGTGGCACTTCTCAAATACAAATTTGTGACAAATTTTCCCTGTTGTGGTTGTTCTTCCTTCTGACTTGTATATATATATATATATTTGTAGTGTAACATTAAACTTACAGGCTCATTGCCATTGAGTTGAACCCATAGATGACCCTCCAGCAGGCCTTCCAAGGCTATAAATTTCACCAGAGGAGATTGCTCATCTTTCTCCCACAGACTAATGGTGGATTTGAACTGACAGAGGAGCATGCAGCTTTCAGGTTAGCAGTGCAACCTCCTATGGACTATGCCACCAGAGTCCCCGTAAACTTATATGAGTGAGTATTCTTCCACCTTAGCTGTAAGTCTCCCTTTCACCAACGACTCTTCACATAACAACATTGTCTCAAAACAACTATGAGATATCCTCTCAAAAGTTCAGCAGGGCAGCAAATAACAAATGCTGGTGAGGTTGTGCAGAGATTGGAACTCTATGTCACTGGTAGTGGGACTGTAAAATGCTACAGCCACTATGGAAGGCTGTCTAAAGGGAAGAAAACGACATCTGAGCACATGGCCATGAGTGCCCTTCTGAAAAGGGCCAAAGGGAGTGAGAATAACATAGCCTCTCATTTCCCCAGAGCAGAAAGCAAATAAAGAACCTGAACCCCAGGCCCAGGGTGCCTTCAGAGCCCCACAAGAGACTCACTTATTCATTGTTGACTCATAGGCTTGCAGTTGTGGCAGTGAGAATGGGGTTTATTAGGGAAATAAGTTGGAAAGTGGGGAAAGCAAAGAATATCACCCCGAACAAGTCTAGGGTTTAGCCCAAATTCCAAGGCATGATTCCTCTAATAGTCCAGGTTTTAGTTTCAGTACAGCCGTCAAATCCAAATCATCCAGGAAGATTTGCCTCAGAACAGTTGTAAGTGAGCTTCTCCTTTAAGCAACTGGCAAGAACAGCAAAAACCTTTAACTGTCGCCTTTATTGCAGGGCTTCTCTGCTTATGTTTTGCCATAGTTTCTCCACAGCAGTGCCACTGCACCATCACTAGAGTTTCATTCTCACCAGGATCTCGCTCCAGTCTCCCTCAAGTCTTGCCACCTCAAGTCTTACCACCTCAAGTCTTGCCAGCCTCAAGTCTTGCTGCTTAATGTAGGGAGTACTCTTGTTCTTGTCCTAGTCCCACAGCTGTTGATGAGACCATCCTGATTTGCAGGACCATGTGTCTGCAGTCAAGGTAGCTGGATACCAGAGGGAACTAACTGTAATGGCATTAAAAAACCCAAAACTAACATTTAGGCTACCACCACAGTGGGGGTTTGGTACCTTCTCAAAAATTTGGAAATAGAAATACCATTTGACCCAGCAATTCCACTAGTGGGAATATACCCTAAAGAAACCAGAGCCATGACTCAAACAGATGTATGTACACCCATGTTTATTGCTGCATTATTCACAATAACAAGGCAATGGAAGTAACTAAGTGTCCATCAACAAATAAATGGATAGAAAAAGGAATATATACATTCACACAATGGAATATTATGCACCACTGAAAAACAGTGAACTCTTAAAACATTACATAACATAAGGAAGCCTGCAGGATATTATGTTGAGTGAAACATCCATCACAAAAGGACAACTATTACATAACACCGCTGTTATATAATAGGACAGACATGAGGGTGTTGGAGAGAGAATGGGAAAAGAATAGATAGATAATAAACACTGCATTAGATCAGATGAGGGGAAGAACTGTCCAAAAGGAATATATGATTACCATTACATATATGACAACAATCTGGAACAAGGGATGCATTGGGGAGAGGACTTGGAGGGTTAGTGACTGTATGACAATAATCTAGAACAAGGGATGCATTGCAGGGAGGACTAGGGGAGTTGGGGAGAGATGGGGGAAGAAAATGTACAATGGAAAAAATTAAAATAACCTTATCTCATTAGAGAAACTACAGTTGCCAACAGTACAGTTGAAGACAATTTTCCCCCCTACATAAATATACCCTTATTCAGGTTGGCAAAAACAACTAAAGAAAAAAGAACAATACAGCTATTCCTTGGGTATTAGATTCCTCTGACAGTGAAGTGCGTGTGTAGTCACTGGACACCCCAGTTCTGGTGTTAACTTTCAAAGGAGTAGGGATTTCTCTAGGCAAACTTACATCAGAACCTTTGCTCTGTTCCAGGCAATTACACTGTTTTGCTCAGGACAGAACATCACTTGCTAAAGAATTCTGAGTGCTACTGAACACTTTAAATTCACTCAGTGACCATTAAAACACAAAGGATTGCAGAGAGAACAGATCACTCACATATTTAAAATGCACAACTGAACAATTAGCATGATTCAAATGTCTCAATCACTTAAATCATCCTTGTCCTGAGGCTTTTGCCCTACTTAGTTAGGTTCAAATAGCGTACATAACAGATGGTTTTTTTAATTAGCCTTTAAATCACATTGGTTTAATAAGTTATTATTACATTCAAATATTCAAACCGTTTCCATGAGTGGGCAGGGATAGTCTTGCCAATACAATTTGTTTTCAATTAGCCTTACTAATGAAACAATGCTTTGAGAACATTTGCAGTTTCTAGTGTTATCTCAGCACTGTCTATATTTTCTGTCCAGTAGCAAAATGGTTTTCTTTCATTATTTATAGTTCAAGTTTAGGGATTCTGTTGTTGTTGTTGTTGTTGTATACCATCAAGTTGGAATCAATCCATAGCTGACCCTACAGTCAGTATTCAGAGACAGTAATCTCATGGGAGGAGATCTCCTATCCTTCTCTAGGGAAGCAGCTGGCGGATTCTAACTGCATGCCTTCAGGATTGCAGCACAGATTCTTAGCACTAAGCCACCTCTCTATATAAAATGAGCAAGTAAACAACTCAGACTACTCTGTTCCATAAATTGGACTTCCAGTATCCACTCTATCTTTCAAACAAATCGGAAGATCTATACTGGCTCCTAATAGCAAGGACTTTGTTGAATTTGTTGTAAATAAGTCAGCAGATAAAACATATCTTGACAGTGACTAAATCAAGAGATCAGTGGTGGCTGGCCTAAGCTAGCTATAAATTTTATGTCAATATTTTTAATGAGGCAAAGGAAGGTAGCTTAACAGCATTTTGTCTTTCAGGGTCAAACGAAGGAAGGGAATCTGGGTATCTGGTGATCTGAGGAGAAAGATGGGGTAAAGCTGAATAAAGGTGGAAGAGAAAAATAAAAGCAGAAGAGAAGCTCAGTAGCTGGAGGCTTATACAGCCTTTAGCTTGAGGGCAGAGAGTTTCAGCTTGATGTTGTCCTCCAGGGAAGTCTTCAGAAAGATTTCTGTGTCAAAGTGACCTTGGCAAACATAAGAAGGATCAAAGCTTTGGTGCTTAGGGTGAAACACAGGAAAGAGAAGTAAGACAGCAGTAAGAGGGAGAAATAGATTGGGTAGAAACAGCACATCACGGAAGAGAAGCCGTGCTCTGATGATAATAACCACAGCCAGTGCATGATTATTTGACCCTTTTTTTTTTTTTACATACCATTACCAATAAGGAACCTTTCTGAAATGGATTTAAATTCCACTTTAGAAATAGAAGTCCTTTACCAGCAAGCTGAAATTTCCTTTGTTGTTATGTACCACAGAATTGAAACCAGCTCACAGCTGACTCTACAGCAGGATTTCAGAGGCAGTAAATCACACGGAAGGAGATTGCTCGTCTTTCTCCCAAGGAGCAGGTGGGCATTTGAACTGTGCACCTTTGTATGGCTCTTTACCCCTAGGCCACCAGAGCTCCCTAGGGGGGGTTCCCTAAGAAATTATGCTGTCTCAGCAAAGGTATGAAGTTCAAATCCATCAACTTCTCTGAGAGAAAAGGAAGGATGGACAATTTCCTCCCATGTGAATTTCTGCCTCTGAAAACCCTGGAGGGGGTCAGCTATGGATTGGTTCCTATTTGACAGCAAACAAATTGAATTAGATTATTAATTCTGTTTAAGGTCATCAACCAAATTCCAGAATGATGATTTTGGAAGGAAAACCAACGGAGAGGGGGAGAGCACCTCAGGAATAATATCTGTTATCAGGCTGACATACACTACTGGTGATTATCACAAAGGTAGCCAGTCATCCTTACAGCAAGAAGAACTCATGTTAATGCAGAAAACCACTAGCCTCTGCACAGCAGGAAGAGCTCTGCCTGTCATCAGGCATTGATGTTTAGTTATCCTGACCTTCGATGCAAAACTGAGCTGTGTTCCTGACATCGCCACCAGCATTCACCTGCGTTCTCACAGCTGCTTCTGCCTCTCTCGCTTTTGCCTTCAGTGATGCCTTTAGCTTTTTCATCTAAGATCTTCCCTTGTCACTTTCATTGTCTCTCAAAAAAAGGTCACAGCAACCTTGCTTTTTCTTAAAAAAAATAAAACTTTTTTTTTTTTCTAAATGCACAATTTTTTCTGTTTCCTAAAGGGGCCTTTTTTAATCGTCCATGATAAGTCAATGAGGAAAATCGTAGAGAACTTTAAGCCTAGAGTTTCATTTCTTTCTTCATTAATTATCCATAAAATAGTAGAGGCTTGTTTCCCATAGAAACAAGAATTCTAATAATGTTTAATAACTGCAGCGCTTTATGAAAGTCAAAAAGAAGACTATTCAAAGTAAGGATAAAATTGGTTCCATCTCACATACTTTGGGCATGTTACCAAGAAGGACAAGTCCTTGGAGGAAGACACCCTGCTTGGAAGGTTGGAGGGACAGTTCAGGAAAGGAAAACCTCAGATGAGATGGATGGACACAGTAGAGGATAATGGAAGTAGATGTGTCAGAGGTAGTGAGACTGGCTCAGGATGGAGCAGGGTTTAGAGCTGTTGTGCGTGGGGTTGTTTATTATGAGTCAGTGTTGACTCCACAGCGCATAGCAGCAACAACAACAAAGCTGATTAAATATGAATTGGGGGCAGTGCACACACTAAGCTAATATTTTTCAAAAGCTTTGAATAAAGAGTTGTTAGAAAACTATTAATGTTACCAGTAAGGCCAAAAAGCAGGAGATACTTTAAAAGAAATATTGTTATTGTTGTTGTTAGATGTTTTCAACTGAGCTCGAGATTATAGTGGTTTAACCGACAACCGAAATAAACCCTACCTGATCCTGTGCCGTCCTCTGAATTGCCACTGTGCAAGGGCCCATTGTTGTAGCCTCTGGGTCAGTTCATTGCTCTGAGAGCTGTGCTCTTTTTCACTAGCCCTCTACTTTATCAAGCATGATGTCTTTCTCCAGGGATTTGCTCATCCGTATAGCATACCCAGCCAACAGCTTCTGTAGAACCCGCTCCTGCAGATGACTTTCAAACTGTTCTCCAGCACCATGCTACCTCCCAAAAAAGGGTTTTTAAATAGGAGGTCTTATCACATCTCCTCACTTCCCTTAGCGAATCAACGTTCCACCCTCGATGACACTTAACTACAATAACAACGACACCATGGAGAGAGCTGCGTTGGTTGGCCTAGTGAATTGAAACTGATGCTACCAAGCCAAAGGTGGAGGATTTTAATCTGCAGCCCTCAGGCTGGGTTTAAATTGTCTTTTTGTCAAATAGTCTTCTAAGTGGTATAGCACTGCTCTGTGCAATGCTGTATAGAGGTACCTCGTGGTTGCTGTGATGCTAAACACTGTGACACTGATGTGCCACATGTGACAATGGTTACCCATTGTTGAGAGTGTTTGGTGGACCTTCCTGATTAAAACAAGCCTGGAAACAGGAGTGGCATCCAATTCTGAAATGGCTTTGCTCCGGAAACTCTATGAAGAGTGCTCAGGCCTTTCATTCATAGGGTTGCTATGAGTCGTCTACAACTCAACGGCACTTAAAACAACACAACAACAATAGTAGGCCCAATACATAAAAAGAAAAGCAAAAAAATAGTAAAATTATCTCAAAACAAAAGAGGAGCCCTGGTGGTGTAGTCCGTAGAGCATCTCTCTGCTAACACAAAGGCAACGCTGCCTCTCCGGCGGTTCGAACCCACCAGTATCTCCAAGAGAGGAAGACAGACCATCTCCAATTTGAGTTATTTATCAGATTACTTAGTCATTGTGATTAACAGCAATCTAATTTCCATAATTAAAGTATCATATAAATAGAAATAGCAACTAATTCACGTAATTCCACTTCAATGGTTAATTTTCTTTCCTTGAAAATAAATTTTAGTGTTTCAACTAGTCATATGAAGAACAGTCATTTCCTCCCTTTTTGATTCAAATCCAATGTCTGCCATATTCTTTCTGCTTCAAGTCTGTCAGAAAATGAATAGGGGAAAAATCCATGGGGTGAGAATTCTTAGGTTCTTGTTTCTTTCGCATGTTGGAAGTTCTTAGATTCTCATTCTACTTCTTGAACTCTTGAGAGTTCTTAAGATCTTGTTCTCCTTCTTGAACTGGCTGTTAACCAATAAACTGATTTTTTAAAATTTTTTTTTTTAAGCAAAAAGTTCACCGGCTAGATGACTCTTTTGAAGTGGCATGCTCCGCTCAGTTTCTTCTCCAGGCTTACCTGTATCTGTATGACACATGGTCCCGTGTTTAGATGTGGGGCCTTAAGTTTACAATAAAGACTGTCTTTGTCATCATGAAATTCTTAATCATTTTTAAACAAAGGGCTCCACACTTCCACTTTGCATCAGACTCTGTCAATCATGTATCCTATCCTGTCTTAGCACTGCCCACCCAGTCTGTTTCCTTATGCCTAAAATCAAGGTTGGAACCTCTATCTCACTCTCCACTAGAGGCTGAGATGAGATAAGCCCTTCAATGTGGCCCAGCATTTAGGGTACACGATGCCACGCTGGCTCTGGGGAGGTTTTTACCAGGATTCCCTGACCAGGACAAAGTCTTGTTCTCTCAGTTGCTCTTTATTCTCAGCAATATTCTCTATATTATCAGATGGCAATCTTAGGGTCTAGTCAAGGAAGGATTACCCCACTTCCGCTTTCCCTTCTTTGCTACCCATTTTTCACTGTAGCACCACAGATCACTTTTATATTGCCACAAGATTGTCACCCACACTCGGACAGCAGGATGCCAAGGACAGGATTTCAGAATTCTAAGGGAAAAGAAGTTCAAGGCTTCAGCCATGCCAGAAATCCCCCTCCCCCAATGAAAGAGCAGCAAATGGTGACACCCCCTGATCCAGTTCCTATGCGTTGGGACCACTGTCCCTATAGAGCAAGATCCTATAGTCCCGGGGCACTCTCTCCCCCCACCCCTCTCCCCTTCTCCAAAGGCTGCAGCTCTCCTAGTCCAGCCAAAACACGCTGGCACGGCTGACTGCAGGCCTTGGAGCCCGGGTGGCAGTCTCTTAAATAAATGAGAGGGACAGAGTGTTCTTGCGGAAGCCTTCAAGGTCCTGTCAGCTCTATGCTGGCCATTTACAAGGCTTTTAAAAGACATAACCATAAAACGTCACTCCAGAATTAACTCTGGCAAGTCAGATCACTGTCCAGGCTGAACAATTTCAATTTATCAAAGTGCAGACAAAGTCATTTCCTTCTGTTTTCCTTTGCTGGCGGGGGGCTTCGCTCTTCTAACTCATGATAGCCTCTCCCCCTGCTAGCTCTCGGGACTATATATGGATCCAGCTCTTGTTTTCTTGATTTTTTTCTACGGAGAATCATTAAAGCGCAGGAGCTGTTGCAATCTTAATACGCAGGCACAGAGCCTGCACCGCAGAGATGGATAGACGTGCGGTGAGGGGCTTGCTGGGCTCATGTAGGAGCTGCTTTTGAGGCTGGTTGGAAGAAAAGAAACTAAAGTTGGTCTGTTCTATTGTGTTTTAAGCTGCAAATTGCTTCTTAGGCTGCCAGATATACCCTTTGTTTGAGCATTCATTTGTCTTTTCCTGTCTCTGAAATAAACCTGTCTCTGCAAATCAGAAAATCTTTCACTAAGCTGAAAAAAATGAGGGGTGATGATAGAGAACCAGCTAGTCTGTCTCTCTCATCATGACATACCATTTCTTTCCGGAGGTTTTTGTCATTCTGCTGCGCTTGTCCCTGCTGGCATCGGGACAGCAAAGTGGGGCTCTTTGGCACTCAGGGTGGCCTTTGAAGGTCATTGGGCTTGGCCCGTTGATCACCTATGCATCCCCTACTCTGTGAAGTCTGCTGTTTCATTGACACTCATCGCTTCAATAATTAAACGAGGAGACAGAAGCTCTGAAGCTTACGGGTAGGAGTCGATTGTTTTTGTTGCTGTTTTGTGCTAGTGAAGTTGGAAACAAGTAGTTACTGACCCTTTAACAGGTTTTCAGAGGCTGTAAATCACTAGAGGACACTGGCCATTGTTGTGGCTGGTGGGTTCAAACCACGTATCTTTGGAATGACAGCACAATTCCTTACCACCAGGCCACCAGAGCTCCCTGGGTGGGATTCTATTAGTTTGGGGAGTGAGGGGAGGTGGCTATTTGGCCCAACTTTCACTCAATGGCACCTAACAAAAAGAACCCATGTCTAGAAGTCTTTTTATTTGGTTCTTTTTTGTGTGTGTTGTTTACAATCCCAGAGACAAAGACCTGAAGCAGGTGTTCATGCTTCAGTTTTAATCAGATGTCCCATTCAGGATCTAGCATATTTTAAATGTGTTTAAAACTATAATTATCTTAAAAATAGCATGCTTTCATGATGTACTTGTTGTGGTGAAAGTTTTCGTGTGCTCAGTGTAGAGATTTAAAAGATGCCCTAAATTCTGCTACTTATTTTGGCTTGTGTTTATTTTTCTAAATCAACAAGAAGCCTTGGGAAACAGGATGTTGTTAGGGCCCCCTCTTGCCTTCTTTTGGAGAAAACAATTCCATTTCTTTGTGCATTCGTAAGCTCTTGGAAGAAAAGCCACCGGAGTGGAAGAACTCTGGGTCACCAGTTTGTTATCTGGGGGGAGGGAGAGAAGAATGTGAAGATCATTAAATCAGGTAAATTTTAATCTAAGGCATAAATCCTAGCCAGGAGGGGACTGCATCGCCTAGAGCATGATAAGACAAGGCTGAGGGCACAGTGACTAGATATATGATAGACAGATGATCTTTGCTTTCACAATGCTGATGGTTTCACAAATAGCCCATTCATTCCCTCATCCTAACAGATCACCATCTAGAAGTTACTGAGCTTGATTTTTTTTTATCTAATTATTAGAGAAATGCATCTAAGAAAAGCTGCACAGAGAAGGGTATGCAGGGTAAACAACGACCAAGCAGATCAAACATCACTAATTACACTCAGCAAGACCCTCCATGTCCTGGCTACTGAACTCTGTCCAGTACTTGCTACTTTGCTCTTCCAAGCAAAGCTTTTTTTGTTGTGTACAATCAAGTCAGAACTGACCCATAACTGACCCTCTGGTGGATTGTAAGAGGCAGTTAATCTCAGGGGAGGAGATTGCCCATCTTCTTACAAGGAACAGCTGGTAGATTGGAACCACATGCCTTTGGGATTGCAGCACAGCTTCTTACCACGAGGCCACCGGAGCACCCTCAAAGCTTTTGCTTTAACCATATCACTTCTTCCTTTCACTCCTCACAACTTATTTATAACGGAAACTCGTATCCATCTATCCATCATAAATCAGCCTGTAACTTTTATCTCTTGGCTCAGATAAAACCCCAAGCATACTCCTACTATTATAAAGCTATAATTTTTACTTTTCCTATTTGACTCCTATCTTGGCATAGGACCACATTTAACTATTAGCCTTAGTTTGTAACATGTTGTGTGTCAGTGCCTGCTTTGTGTCAGACTTATTGTTACACTAGTGCATGAAACTGTGAATATGCACAGTGGACTAGAAATCTCTTTGGCATGCAGACTTTTCAGACCAAACCTGGACCTATGAAATCAGAATCTGCATTATTTAAAAAAATCCACAGGGTTGCACATTAAAATATGAGAGAGACTGAACCAGCTTACTTGAATCTCTTACCTCTGGGAGCACTGGAACGTTGATTGTCCAGGGTTCAGGTCTTTGGTAAGTTTTGTTTTAATGTTTACTTTTCTTTTGCAAAAATATACAGAGCAAAATGGGTACATATTCAAAAATTTTTACATATACAATTTAGTGACAGTGATCACCTTTGTGTCAAAATTGTGCTATTTCTACTCAGACTATTTCACAACCTTCACCTTAGATTCATTGCTCCCTTAGTCTTCTTACCTGTGTTGTCCCTACTTTGATCTCATCTATAATCTTTTAAGGAGCATATTTCTGAAGGGATATTGTCCTTACTAATTGACTAAAATTATGCTTTAGTCTAAAAGAGGATTTAAAAGGATGGTTTTATTTAAAGACTTATAGAAAATCTCAAGGCTAAAGTTTCAAGGGTTATGCCAGTTTTAGAAGTCCAGTAAGTTTAAAACCCTTTACAATTTGTAGTTCATGCACATAAAAAAAAACAAAACAAAAAATAAACAAACAAACAAACACAAAACCTTCTCCAATAGGGTAAGAAGGAAACCGACAGACTGGAAAAGAGATTTGGCAAAGACAAATCTGATTAGGATTTATATCTAAAATTTATAGACTTGTTTAACACCTCAACAACAACACAAAAATGGTAAACCACCCAAAAACAAATAGACACAGGATATGAACACACAATTCACCAAAGAAGGCATCCAGATGGTGAACGAATACATGAGGAAGTGGTCAAAATCCTTAGCTATCAGAAAGATGCAAATCAAAACAACTGTCAAATATCATCTCATCCCAGCAACAATAACAAAGTCCAAAAGGACAGTTAACAAAAAATGCTGCTGAGGCTGTGGAGAGATGGGAACTCTTTTTTCTTTCTTTTTTTTTTTAAATTAATTTCAATGAACATCTACAGAGATTTTGGACTTCCATTCATTCATTGTTGCACTTTTCTCCCCACCCACCCCACCCCCTCCCCC
>NW_006399920.1:5033521-5058739 GCF_000299155.1 Elephantulus edwardii | reverse complement strand
TATTGTGAACAAAGCCACAATAATCATGGGTGTGCATATATCTGCTTGGATGTCAGTTATGGTCTCTTTGGGGTATATCCCCAGTAGTGGAATTGCTGGGTCAAATGGTATCTCTATTTGCAACTTCTTGAGAAAGCGGAGAGATGGGAACTCTTCTTCACTGCTGGTGGCAATGTAAAATGGTATATAGCCACTAGTCTACTGCTTTCTCATACAGTTGGAAACAGAAATACCATTTGACCCAGCAATTCCACTACTGTGAATAGATCATAAAGAAACCAGAGTCAAGACTCAAAAAGATGTACGCACACACATGTTTATTGCTGTGTTATTCACAGCAGCAAAGAGACAGAGGTAACCCAAGTGCCCGTTAACTAATGAATGGATAGAAAAGCTATGGTACATTCACACATGGAATATTATGCAGCATTGAAAACAACGAGCTTGTAAAACATTATACAACATGGGGGAAACTGGAGGGCATTATGCTGAGTGAAATATCAGAGTCATAATGCTGCTGTTATAAAATAGGACAGACATGGGGGTGAAGGAGAGGGAATGGGAGAGTGGATATATAATGAACACTGCAGTAGAACAGATGAGGGGAAGAACTATTCAAAAAGAATACATGATTATGTATCATATAGAGTCTGGAACAAGGGATGTATTATAGGGTAAGCTGGGGGCTGGAAGGGTGGTGTTGAAAAATGTGTAACAATGAGTTAAAAACTTTAAAAGACACTCCATATAGAAAAAGGACTAGGCTCACAGATCTGATTGAGCCCCAAGACTGTGGTCTTCAGTCACCCTGCAAGCCTGGAACTAAGATCACTTTACAACTCAACTTGGAGGGAAACAGTAGCTGGGCCTGCCAGGCAGTCACCGAAAGCAGTGAAGAGAGTCCTCCTCTCAACAGGCAGACATACCAGGTCAGAGGGGCAGCATGAACCCTAGATAAAGCTGGATAGTCAGGAGCAAGTATGAAAGAAGGACATGAAAAAGAAAAACACGAAGAGGAAGTGGGAAGAGTGCTGTTCCATTGTGGGAATTATAGTTCATGTCTCAAACTATCACGTGTCCATCATCAAATGTTCTCCCACTGAGCTATACTCTCAAAACCTCATGTGTCTGAACTGTGGGAGGGAGAGTCAATTTGCTCTACAAACTTCCACTCAAATCATAATAAAAAGTTTTTGAAAAGTAAAAAAGAAATTGTAGTTCAGTCATCTTTCCTTTTTGATCAGTGTTCATCCATCAAGACCACAATCAAAATACTTGGTGATCATAAACAGCACAGAAAGAATCACTGGAGAAGCTCAATATCAGCCGTGAAAACTAGGCCAGGTATTGATTGTGGAACAGACCACCAACTACTCATATGAAAGTTCAAGCTGAAGCTGAAAAAAATTAAATCAAATCCACAGGAACCAAAATTTTAATTTCAAAACCATCTCAGGAACTGGTTTGAGGTAAAAACACCAATGAGCGAAGACCAAATCATCCATGAAGAAAGCAAAAAGTCATTGCAAACACAGAGAAGGAAGAAAAGACCAATATGGATGTCAGATGAGACTCTGCAACTAGGTGCCGAGAAGCCAAAGCTAAAGGAAGAAACCAAGACATTAAGAAGCTGAACAAAAGATTTCAAAGGGCAGCTCAGAAGACAAAGCAAAGTATTTTAATGAAATGTCCAAAGAGCTGGTGTCAGAAAATCAAAAGGGCTGAACTCGCTCAGCATTTCTTAAGCTGAAGGAGTTGAAAAACAAATTCAAGCCACAAGCGTTAATGCTTAAGGATACTTTGTGGAGAATGTTAAATGATCCAAGAAGCATTAAAAGAAGATAGAAGGAGTGTACAGAATCACTGTACCCGTAGGAATTGGTTGACACAGAAGAATTTCATGAAACAACACATGAGCAAAGCCTGTGGTGATGAAGAAAGAAGTTCAAGCTGCTCTGAAAGAATTGGTAAAACACAAGACTCCAGGAATTGATGGCATACCAATTGTCATATTTTAACAGACACTGTCCTGGATGCACTTACTAAGTTGTGCCAAGAAATCTAGAGGACTACCACCTGGCCAACAAACTGGAAGAGACTTATATTTGTTCCCATTCCAAAAAAAGGTAACCCAATAGAGTGTGAAAATTATCGAACAATATCATTAATATCACATGCAAGCAAGATTCTGTGGGAAATTATAAAAAAAAATGACTGGAGCAATAAGGCAGCAGAGAACTGCCAGATGTGTAGGCTGGGTTTAGAAGAGGTCGTGGTACTGGGGATATTATAGCTGATGTTAGATGGATCTTGGCTGAAAGTGCAGAGTACCAGAGGACTGTCTATCTGTGTTTCATTGATTATGCAAAGGCGTTTGACTGTGTGGATCATAGCAAACTATGGCTGATTCTGAGAAAAATGGGAATCCCAGAATATTTTATTGTGTTTATGTGAAACCTATACTTGAATTAGGAGACATCGTCAGAACAGAGCAAGGAGACTCTGCATGGTTCAAAATCTGGAAGGGTGTACATAGGGTTGTAGTCTGTCTCCATACTTTTTCAATCTATATTCAGAACAGATTATCCAGGGTGCTGGGCTGTATGAGGAGGAAGGTGAGATCAGGATTGGAGGAAGATTCACCAAAAACTTGCACTATGCAGATGACACAACCCTGCTTGCTGAAACTCAGGAGGACCTGAAGCACTTGCTGCAGAAGATCAAGGACTGCAACTTTCAATATGGATTGAAGCTCAACGTCAAGAAAACAAAGATTATCACCACTGGGCCACTTGGCATCATCATTATGGATGGTGAAGAGACTGAGATTGTTAAATTTTAGTTTGCTAAGCTCCACAGTCGACACTCTTGGTACCAGCAGCCAGGAAATCAACGGACAAATTACAATGGGGAAGTTGGCTGCTGTCAGGGACCTCTCCAGAGTACTATGCAGCTATGTCAGTCTGGAGACTAAGGTGTGCCTGATACAAGCCATAGTCTTTGCAATTGCTTGCTATGCATCAGAAAGCTGGACAATGGTGAGGGATGATAGAAGGAAGAGTACTGAATATACCATGGACTGCTAGAAGAACAAACAGGTTCAGCCTGGAGAAGGTGAAACCAGACTGTTCCTTGGAGGCAAAGATTCTGTAGCTTCGTCTGACATACTTTGGACATGCTGCAAGGAGGGAACGGTCCTTAGAGAGGGACATCATGGTTGGGAGGGTGGAGAGACAGTGCAGGAGAGGAAGATCCTCGATGAGATAAATTGATTCAGTCACTGGGACGATGAGGGTAGGTGTATCAGAGACAGTACGGTTGGCACAGGATAGAAAATGTTTTACTCGATGGCACATAACAACAACAAACAACACATGTACATACTTCCTGAATGAAAGTTGAGAGAAGCAAAGTATACATTGTAGGCATCATATGACTCTTCTGATGTCGTGACACAGAAGGCAATAGTTAATGAGTGTAGTTAGCCCTGTGATACGTTTCCTTCTCTGGTTCCTGGGTCTCCGTCTTCTCTCGCTTCTGTTGAAGAGAGATTGTTTATCTTAGCAGACCCTTGCAAGCCTTTAAGACCCCAGGAATACACATTGAGTTAGAAAGTAGAATAGAAGTTCTAAAAGCTTTCCCAGTTGATGCGATTGTGTCTTGAAGCTATTGATCCTATGGGTTTGGTAATTATTAATGTAATGCCTTGTGATTTGACTTAATTAACCTGTTTGAACACAAATGAACACGTATCTATGCATTCATATATGTTCATACACTTGCATTCTTGCCTTTTTACTGACAAGTCTATATAGGAACTCCTGATATTCCCTCATGGAATAGTTAGTCTTGTTGGTGAAGAGTACCGGATATTCCATGGATTAACAAAAGAGCAAACATGTCTGTCTTGGGAGAATTGTAATCAGGAAATTTCTTTGAAGAAAGGATGGTAAAACTTCACCTAACATACTTTGGATATGTTAGGTGGGGTCAGTCTCTGGAAAAAGATATTATGCTGGGAAAGGTAGAGAGTGAAGGGTCAAAGAACCAATGGAAGACCATCAACAAAATGAATTGACACAGTGATTGTAACAATGGGCTTGAGCATCTCAGAGATGGTGAAGATGGCACAGTTCAGAGGGCAAAGTTCAGATCTGTTGTTCATAGAGTCACTGTGAGCTGAAGTAGACCCAGTGGCACCTAAAAACAGCTCCTCTCCCCACTCAATAGTAGGTTATACCCTAAGCAGGGACTTTATGTAAATTCATGTTATAAACCAAAAGTCATTGAGGAAAAAAAGCTGACTTTGAAAACTTTGTCCTGCATATCTCTGCAACAGAACATATAAAAGAAAACGAAATCTGAGGCTAGCCACTGGAAAGCATCAAGTGAAATATGAATTCTTAGTAAGGACTACTGATAACACCAAGCAACTGGGTCCCTACCTTCTGCTGCTGTCCACAAAGAGACAGCTGGCATTCCGTTAGCGACATATCCTGATTCACATTCTATATTTAACTTCCCTTAATCTGATTATGCCTAGAGACTTAGTACTTTTGATTATTGCTCTCAACCACTTGCATCCTTCCTTCGGGCATTCAGGAAATGATACGTTTATCTGCCTCAATTGATCACACACTCCCCTAGCCTTTCATATTCTAGAATGGAAAGGTTTCAAACACAATTGCTGAAATAAAGAGGACTGTTTACTATGCACTGCATTGGGTATCCCATAACACATTCGCATGCCTTTTGAATAAAGGACAAGTAAATGTGGTAGGCAAAGATTGGTTGGTTGGCTTGTTTATCTTTCCGGAAAAATACTCTATAAGAAGAGAAAATCTTCTATTGAAGCAAAGAACATGGGAAGTATTGAAGTAACGTGACAGAAGGCAAGAATACTAGCATTCATTAATGTTCTGTGTGTTCACAGGGTTTTACTTGGTATTTCTGCACATTATCTCACTCAATTTCATCAACTCAGTGAAATAATCAGGCCCAGCTTTCCCAGTGAGGAAACCAAGGCTCTTAGACTCTCTCATGTCCATACAACTGGCCACAGAACTAAACATTTTCATTCTTTTCCAAAAACCGATGCAACATAGCGTTTTGCTCATCTTCTTCTATTTTCTCATCAAAATTCTTTACTTTCCCCATCTTCACATGGTACTGTATAGTTCATCATTGAGGACAGTGGCCTGAAAAATACAAAGTTGTTATTCTGTAAAAAGCCTGTGAAACAAGCAACAAGGATAGAATTGCCAATGGAAGAAAATCAAGAGATAATTGTGTAATTATTTTAGTGCCAAAAACGAATGTGTATATCCTACCTATGTTAGTAGCAGCTCAAGGTATTGACTATCATTTCTTGAAAGTCAGTCATACCCATAAATCCTCACTTTGCCAGTGTTCTTAAAGGATTTTAGCTCTTCAGCTTCCATGGCAGCCCCCTCCCAAAACGTCACAAGAGCAACCTACATGTATCTAGTCCAGCAGACTGCCTGGGCCCTTGCCTGCTGAGTGACGCTGCCTGTCCCTGGCACTAGACTTGTATTTCCTCACAAAGATGAGGCAGGTCTACACAGAGTGAGAATGTACTCTAACCCAGAGTATTGATCTGCACATCTTTGAATTTAGGACAGTGACTTAGTCTTATTCCAGCACCATTCTCTGGATAATGTAAATGAGTCCTTTGTTATATGTTCAAAGAGACAAAACTTACACTGAAGTATCAGAAAGCAACAAAGGCCCAAAGAGAGCAGTGAGGAAAAGCCAAGAAGTATGATGGCCTGAGCCTACTCGCTCCAGTTCCATGTCATCATTGGATGTATCAGACAGTGACGGGCCAGTGCTAGCCAGCATATATGTCCATACTACATGTCCAACCAGTAGGAATTCAAAGTCACCAACGATGATAAAACAACAACCCGGGCCCACCAACAGCCTTTCTTTCAGATCTTCCAACTCTGATGTTTCCTCTGGGTAGAAGGAAGACCTTCTCATCATAGTTCCAAAGCCCTAAGGTTCTTTTAATGCTGAAGTAGGACATGAGTTCAAATCTAGTTCTATAACTAACTAGCTGCTTGACTTGGGTTACATATTTCTGTGTATATAGTGTTAAATAAGAGAGTTTATGATGCACATATTATAATGTGAGAATTGCTTAATAAATGATACCCATTGGTGTGTTTATTGTTTTTTGTTTATTGTTTGTTTATTGTCTTTTTTATTGCCATTTCTGATAATATGAGTTCAATAAGTAGAAAGCGTATAATAATACAGCTTGGATTAGAATATAGATCCCCTCTCCCTCTTCATTCTCTGTGAAAATGTCCCTCTATCCCTTCTATTCCTTCCTAGCTGGATAATCATTGCCTGTTGTTGTTGTTGTTGTTGTTGTTGTTGTTATGTGACATCAAGTTGACATCACCATATATGACCTTTCAAGGTGTTCTCATCTTTTTCCTGTAGAACTGCTGGGGAATTAGAACCATGTGTCTTTAGGATTGCAGTGCAATCTTACCATTAGGCCATCTGAGCTCCCTAATTATTGCCTTGTTGAGTAAATCATTGCAACTTGAGCTTAAGTTTCTTTATCTGTAAAATGGAGATAATGCGAGTACCAGAAGACATTTTTTTAGGGAACGGCAAACTATAGCCCATGTAATAAATCCAGCCTACTAACTGTTTTTGCTAATAAAATCTTATTAAAACACATACACGCTCATTGCTTCTCAGTAGTCTGTGGCTGGCTTAGCACTGTTGTTGTTGATTGCCTTCAAGTTGAGCATGACTCATAGGGACCCTATGAACAAAAGGCCTGAAACCCCTCTACAACTATCAACATTTATCAAAGTTCATAGAATTTCCAGAGGCATGTTGTTTACGAAGTGGATGCCACTTCTGCAACCAAGGTTTAGTGCCACAATGGTAGAATTGAATAACTTCATTCCTCCCAAAAAACTTAATTATTTACAATTTGGTCTTTCACAGAAAAACTTTGCTAATTTCTAAATCATGAAGGACTCTTTATAATAAGATCAACACAACAACCCAGGTGAACTCTGAGAACAAAGACTTAACATATGAGAATTTAGAAATAAAATGACCTAGAAAAAAAGAAAGAAAGAAAGAACTTCCACTTTGGTATGAAAAGTCAATTCTGTTCCTTTCTAACTGGATAATGTTGTGCAAACCATTGCAACCTGAGTTTAAAATTCTTTGTGAAATGAAGGCACCAAGAATACCCAGATAACAGATTGGTCTTTGTTGATAGACATGGTTGAGTTGGTTCCCATATGCGGGCACACTGGGTATAGCGGAACACAATGATTCCAGGCCTTTCCCACTTTTACAATCGATGCCATATTCAAGTCCTTTGTTGCAGCTGCTTTATTGGTTCATCTTGCTGAGAGCCCTCTTCTTTCTTGCTGAGCTTCTACTTCACCAAGTACAGTGTCCTTTTCTAGGGACTGGCACCTCCTGATAAAATGACCAAAGTATGGGAGATGAAGTCTTACCATCTTTGCTGTTACACTTCTCCTAAGACAGAAGGATTCTGGTGATACTTCCAAGACAGATTGATTATTCTTCTGGCAGTCCATAGCATATTCATTATCTTCTCCCAATACCATAGTTCAAAAGCATCAATTTTTTTGTTAGTACTCCTCGTTCACTCTCTACATTTCACAAGCATATGAGGAGATTGAAAATATCATAGCTTGAGTCAAGCACCGATTATTCTTCAAAATAGCATCTTCTACTCTTTGACACTTTAAAGAGTTTCTAGAAGATTTTTGCAGTACAATACTTCCCTTTGGTTTTGACTAATGTTTCTGTGGGTGTTGACTGTGGATCTAAGTAAAATTAATTTCTTGGCAAGTTTAATCTTTTCCCCATTCATGTGATGTTACTTATCAGTCCATTTGTAAGGATCATGTTATACTGAAGTGTAACCTCACTAGCATGCTGCATCTTGTTGTTGTTTATATGTTCTTTTGAGTTGAGTATAACCTACAGTGAACCTATAGTGACCCTACAAACATTAGATCTGAACCCTGTCCACTCCTGTTACAGCCTCACGCTTCCTGACACACTGGAGTCTATTGCGGAAGTCACTGTATCAATCCACCTGGTTGAGGGTCTTCCTCTCCTTCGCTGATCTACCTTCTGCCTTTCTGAGCATCAAGTTCCTATCTAAGGAATAGCCTCTCCTAGAAAAATGCCTGAAGTGTGTGAGGCGAAGCTTTCTCATCTTTGCCTCCAAAGAACACTCAGGGTGCGATGTTCAGTACTCTTCTCCAACACCACAGCTCAAAGGCATGAATTCCTTTTTTTTTTTTAAATTTTATTATTTTTTGTGTGTACCATCAAATTGGATCTGACTGATACAGGAGGAGATTGTCCCTCCTTCTCCAGAAAAACATCTGGTGGATTCGAACCACGTACCTCTGGGATTGCAATGCAGCTTCTTGCCACTATAAGGCATCAATTCTTTGCTGGTAGTAAAGGTTGCTTGTTGTTGTTGTTGTTGTTGTTGTTATTGTTGTGTGCCATCGAGTTGCCTGCACCTCATAGCAACCCTATGTACAATAGCTCTGAACCCTGCCCTGTCCTGAGCCGGTATCAGTGACTCCCACACACCTAATCCCACTGCCCCAGTTACCATGTCAGTCCATCTCTTCCAGGGTTTTCCTCTCCTGCCCTGTCCCTCCAACCTTCCTAGCATGATGTCTTTCTCCAAGTACTGGTCCCTCCTGGCCATGTGCTCAAAGTATGTGAGACAGAGCTTCAAAATCCTAGCCTCCAAGGAGAAACTTCATTTCACCCTCTCCAAGATAGACCGATTTGTTCTCCTGGTATGTTCAATGCTCTTCTCCAGCACTACAACTCAAATGCATCAATTCTTCTTCTTGTCGTCCTTAGTTATTGTTCAGTTCTCTGGTGCATAACAAGTAATTGTGAAAACCATGGCCTGAATCAGGTGCACCTTAGTCTCTAGACTGACATCATTATTCTTTAGCACTTTGGTTCTCCAAAAGCTGTCTCTGACAGCTGCAATTTGCTTTCTGACTTTCTGACTGCTGATGCCAAGAGTGCTGATTGTGGAGCAGAATAAATTAAAATTGTTAACAACTTTAATCTCGTCTTTATCCATCCTGGTGCCACCAATTGGCCCAGTGGTGAGAATCTCTGTCTTCTTGATGTTAAAATTCAATCCATATTGAAGGCTACAATTCTTGACCTTCTGAAGAAACGCTTCAGATCCTCCTCAGTTTTGGCAAGCAAAGTAATATTATCTGCATAATGCAGGCTGTTGATGAGTTTTCCTCCAATTCTGATGCCATGCCCCTCCTCATCCAGCTCAGTTTCCTGAATGATCATCTGTTCTGTATACAGATTGAAAAGGTATGTATGTAAACAAGATGCATCCTGACATACACCTTTCCTAATTTTGAACCATGCAGTGAAGGTGGTGAAGGTTAAATTAAATGCTTATATTCAAGTCTTGTAAATATTTAAATTCTAGACCTAAATGATTAAGTTATATGCAAGGTATAGGACTGTAGTCTTCAATATGGATTGAAGCTCAACATCAAAAAGACAAAGACTCTCACCACTGAGCCAATTGACAGCACCATGATAGATGGAGAAGAGATTGAGGTTGTTAACAATTTCGGCTTGCTTGGTTCCACAATCAACACTCTTGGCACCAGCAGTCAGGAAATCAAAAGACAAATTGCATTAGGAAAATGTGCTGTCAGGGACCTCTCTAGAGTACTGAAGATTAATGATGTCAATCTGGAGACAAAGGTGCACCTGATCCAGGCCATGGTCGTCACAGTTACTTGCTATGCATCAGAGAGCTGGAGAATGAATAAGAAAGACAGAAACAAAGAATTGATGCCTTTGAGTTGTGGTGCTGGAGAAGAGTATTATACACACTATGGACTGCCAAGAGAACAAACAGGTCTGTACTGGAGAGGGAGAAACAAAGCTGCTTCTTGGAGGCAAGGATTTTGAAGCTCTGTATTACATACTATGGGCCTGTTGCCAGCAGGAACAAGTCCTTGACGAAGGATATCATGCAAGAGAGGAAAACCTTGGATAAGATGGATTGACACAGTAACTGAGGTAAGGGGTTGGGGGGAAGATGTGTCAGAGACAGCAAGATTGGCTCAAGATAAAGCAGGATTCAGAGCTATTGTGCATAGAGTTGCCATGAGTTTCAGGTAACTTGACAGCACATAACAACAATAATTATTAGATAAACATAGGGATTCAGAGTGGGAAAAGGAGACGTTGTTTCTAGCCTACTTTCTATCTGAAAAAACAGGCTACTTGTTGCAATATGGATTTCCTGATTAATCAATTACTTTAACCATAAGTTAATTTGTGATATATTCAGTTTGAGATGTGAAAGCATACAAAACAGTCGAAAATGCATGCACTTTAAAATGCTATCTCTGTCTCAGCCTGGGTCAGAGATGTTAAGTTGTACATCTTTCAATACTTGGTTGGTTATTTGCTTTTATTCAAACGATGGATCAGCTGAGTCCTTCTAAAGAAACACATTCACAGTCAGAAAGCTTGTCTGGAGAATGTGGCACACGCAGAGATGCTTATGGGATGATTTGAGCCTTTGTGCATTTACAAAACAAAGCTGAACCAAGCAAAATGCTGCTCTGTAAGGAAAACCCACAGACCAAACACAAATGCCCATGAATCCAGTTCAGACTTGGAAGAGCCAGCCAAAGAACAGAAAATGCGTGCTATCAGATATTTCTCTGTGTTTTTGGTTTTCTTTTAGTTTGTGTTTCTTCCAGGAAAATGACAAATAAATAAACACAATATAACTTTGATTTTGCAATGTTCACTTTGAAGTCATATTACTTTTGAAAGACAACCAACTGTTTATTTGTTGTCATTTTAGTGCAATGTCTCACGACACTGTATCTCTTTATCTAGAGTAAATATGCATTAAGAACACATCATTCCTCACTAATTTTATTAATATGTTTCTCCTCCTTGAGTTTCACTGCACTGTAGAAAGACTAATAATGTGTTAAAGATTTATAGTCTAGTAGAAGATCTATCAATTTGCCTTTTAAAGGGTATTACTCTCTGAAAAAGGGATGGTTGCCCTCAAATGCTGACCAGCTTACGGGGGTGTCTCCCAAGTCAGTCATCTGACCTTGGTTTTTATGTCCTGTGCACAAAGGAACATTCAGTGTGAATGCAGTATATGAAAACTAGGAGCTGTTGTCAAATTGTCAGCCATTGTGCTCGTATTAATAACCACTGCAGCTGTCTGAGACCCAAATTAGCATCTTTGAAATAAGTTGAACACTTTCAGCACTATTTAGAGCCATTTTGCAGAGAACAACAAAAACTGATGTTGAGCTCTTTTGCTGGAAGATCCCTAACAGGAAAATCTCTTCCAACACCCACAGCAGGATTTTCTGAGACCTCATTATAGAATTATCTGATAAATCCTCATTGCCAATTAACCGGATATTCTAAAACTGTATTCATTGATCTATTAAGTTATAGATGTGTGTGCTCACATGATTTCACGTAAAGTCTTGTTTCCTAAAAATAAGTAGTTTCCACAGACAGGCTCATTTTTTACATATCAGATACCCAAACCAGAAGAGAATAACCATTTATAGCAAAGGCAGTAAGTAATTCAGGTTAGAATTCCCCAGTGTTTTCTCTGAATCTCCTGACTGTGGGAGAGGACCAGCATCGCTCCACAGGAATAACTCTGAATGCACACAAACTGCAGAAACCGGGAGTCCATCTTGAGATTCGAGAAACCTTGTGACTTGACACGGATGAGCTGGCAATGAGTAAATCAGTCACTGTGTCAACAGGTCTGGTGGGACGCGACAGCTTTAACTTCCCACTGTACTGCCAGGATTCTTCAGATGGGCTCTCGGGATTTATCTGGGGGAAAACATATTGTGAGAAGTTCTTGAAATGAGCTTCTCAATCTCTACGGTAGTATACACAAATCAATACCTGATAAGAAGTTAGTTTATATAACAAATAGGGAGAGGTAGGTAAATATTTTATTCAAATGACAAGGCAATTATTTTATGGTGGTAGTCTAACTTTTTTAAGTTTTAAGTAATTAAGTAGATATATATTCTGCTGTTTCCTTTCCATTCACTCTTCTGGAAAACATCAGTTCAAACTGAGAAGCCAGAACTCCTGGGTTCAGGCTTTGAGTCTATCATTATTAATTTGTCTACCTCTAATACTGGTTTATTTGAAAAACAAGTATATACCATGTGCAAAAGTACTTGAGAAGTGCAAACGATGTATCATTAGATATTTATGAATTCCTTACTATGTGCAAAGCATAGCCACACACATCTCATCCAACCTTCAGAACAATGATGTGAGATACATGTTATTAACCAGTTTTGGAAATGGAGAAAATTAAGCTCAGAGGAGTCATATAACTTGCTCCAAAACATACATCAATAACATAAAAAGCCATTTTTAGTAGAAGTGTTGGTCCTTTTGTTCCTATATAAAGTTGCCTCTAAATTGATGATAATAGTTTTAAAAAGCTAATGCCTAAGTGTATTAACTAGGATTCTAAATCTTATATAAAACTTCGGTGTAGCAGTTTACTGACAAATTTTAATGCTGAGGGCTATAGCCTTCCTGTGGGAGTTGTTGTCTAGGTTAGAGAAGGTTCTTTTCATTTCCTTGAAACCTGGGGGCACGTTGCTCACAGGGGATTGGTCAGTAGAACTGAAGAGGAAGCAGCGCTGCTCCAGCCAGGCCCTCCCGGAATTACAGCAGAGTGAGGGTAGACCAAGCAAAAGAATGATGAGGGCGGCAAGCTTGGAGAGCTGCAGAGTGCTCTACATGATGCATTAGGAGTTTCATGTCATTTCAGCAGGAACCCCTCCTTGCCTTTTTACAAGGAATTACAAGCTTTAGGTATTTCAGTCTTGATGGAAAAATTGAGGGAAATTTCACTTGAAACCCCTCAAATCACAACATATAGAAACCTGGTTCCTAATAAATAATGCCAACACTGATCCAACCTAATACTTCTGAGTATATACATTTTATGCAAGTTATCCAGGTAACTGAAGGTTCTTACTTCCCTTGGCATGGTTCTTACACCCCTGTTGCAGACCAAGGGTAAAGTAATAATGAGATAGACAACCAAGAACGAGATAAGAGAGAGTAAAGACAGGGGGCCAGCAGTCCGGATGGCTGAAGCCAAGCCATGCCTCTCTATATTCATTGAGAATCATCAGGAGGGTAAACAAAGGATACTCACAAGGGAGTAGAAAACAAAAACAAAGGATCATGGGGCAGTATTTTGCAGATAAGGTGGAGTTCTCTTTTATTTCCCTTATGCTGATCTCAGTAGGGAGGGATTCAGTAACTACAAACTAAGAACCATGTCAACTCTTAAGGAATACCTTAGTGCCTCAGGGTGAACTCCAGCTTGTCTTACACCTCCCTTATATCCTGATATAGCATTTGGTTTATTATTAATATTAAATTTTATATTTGGCTTTCCACACTTCCCTTATATTTTCCCCTTACTCCCATCTCCCATATAGCTCCATAACTTTCCTTTTTATTCTCCAACAACCAATGCATAAGGATGACAGAAGAAGAATTGATGCCTTTGACTTGTGGTGCTAGAGAAGAGTACTAAATATTCCATGGATTGCCAAAAAGATGAATAGAAATGTTTTGGAAAAAAATGAAGCCACAGTGCTCCTTGAAGGTAAAGATCATGAAGCTTCATCTTTAATACGATGGAAATACAGCAAGGTGAGGCTATTCCTTGGAAAGGGACATCCTTTCCAAGGAATGTTTGGAAGGACGGAAGGTCAGCGAAGGAGAAGAAACCCCTCAATGAGATGGATTAGCATCGTGACTTCAGCAATGGGCTCCAGTGTGTCAGAGATGATGGAACTGGCACAGGAGTCAGGTCAGCTATTCACAGAGTCACTGTGAATCATACTCAACTCGACAGCACCTAAAAACAAGAACAAGAACAAGACCATAAAGGAATATGAGCTAAAAAACATGTCTACTAAGAAGATAAGCTCTGGTAGTTTACCTAAGCCTTCTATGTTCATGAACACACACGCGATCACAGGCCTACATTAACTCCACAACAAAATTCTGTACATCTTTAACCTTTTAGACTTGACCTCAGGGCTTGGGATATCACTTGACAGAAGCTTAAAATAAAATAGAGGGTCAATTACATTAGGTCTCTAGGCAAGCCCTCTTTCCAAGATACTTGTGACTTTGCTGAAGGGAGATACTGTCTATAGCTCCAGAACCCCATATCTGAAGACCCCATTTTTTCACAATCCCCCCAGTGGTCCCAATACAGACAATGGCCCTGCCTTCATCTTCTTAGCAGTCAGTATGGTCCATCATGGTCAAGTGTAATACTTCCATGTGAAATGACTCCTTTCTTTGAAAATCGTGGATCTATTTGAATTGCCTCTACATTTCAACAGTTTCACCAACCACTTTTCTTGTTATACCACATCCATAACTTCTTTATGATTTATAAGGAAGAAAACAAAATCATTCTGGAGCACACACTTGAGAGGTGGCTGGAATATGATAATATAGCTGCTGTCTTATCAGAAACAAAAGAACTTTGCATATTGTGGGGAACTGATGTGCTCAGATTTCAAACAGCTAAGGAATTGAAGCCCTCAACTGTTTCTTCTGTCTCTTCCTCATCTCCCTTAAACAAGGTAACACAATTCAGTGTATGCGTATGAAGGCTCATTTAAAATGCCATGAGAAGACTTTTGAAGATGCCATGTTTGGACACTGCCAAGGAGAAGTCAATATGACAGGGTCCAGTCAGGCCTGGGGCACCTACGTACCTGCCAGTGCCTGATTTCTGGTAAATGACAATGACTTTCTTAGAAGATGTCTCTTTTTAGACTCAAACTTCCAGTCTTTCAAGTGAGCTGGTTAACCATTTGCGCCACCCAAGGACCTCATAGTGGTGGTAGTATGCTGGAGTTAGGGTTAGAGTCTTCAGCCACCCCAGACCTTCCTGATATTGGTGTCAATTACTCCTGACTTCATGCTGTCCTTATTACCTTTGCCTTCCCTCTCTTTTCCTCTATCCTTAGCTCTTTGATCTGATCCTGGCAGCTGGACCTTGGCAGTTCCTTTGATTGACATTTGGGGATGAGAGGAACCTATTTTTTAAAGGCTTTATTAGTATCATTCTAGGTGTTTATAAACTGTCATTAAGTAAGAACTCAATGTATTTCTAAATAGGAAAGATGATTGTTTTGTTTCAAGCATATATAAGAATTTTAAAACAATTGGAAGAAATGCTCAAAATCACTGGCAATAAGAGAGATGCAAATCAAAGCCACAATGAGATACTGTCTCACTCCAGAAGCAGTGACAAAGTTTAACAGGACAGAAAGCAATAAATATTGGAATGGATGTGAAGAGATTGGAACACTCTGTTGGTACAACCACTCTGGAAGGTAGTTTGTCATTTCCTTAAAAAGATGAACATAGAAATTCCATATGACTCAGCTATTCCACTGCTGAGAATACACCACAAGAAAATTATAACTAAAGCACAGCAGAGATTTGTACACCAATGTTTATAGCAGCGTTGTTCATAATCACAAGAACATGGAAATAGCCTAAGTGTCCAACAACAAAGAAATCGATTGAGAAATTGTGGTGCATTCACACAATGGAATACTATGTAGCACTCAGGAGCAGTGATTTAAAAAAAAAATATTACATAACATAGGAGAAACTGGAGAGTGAACTAACTCAGTCTCGTAAGAACAAATACTGCATAAGATTATTATTGTAAAAAGAGGATATCTAGTAAAATGTGTATGAAGGTCCACGGGAGGAAGGGATGTGAAAAGAGGAATGAGGATAGGCAGGGGGAAATCAAGGGTGACACAATATGGTGAGTGGATAGAGGGGGTGAAGGAAATGGGAAAGATCCAGTGGGGGCCTGAAAAGGTGGGGTAATGATGGGTATAGTTACGTGATGATTAATTTTATAAAACATAATGTATAGGAATGATTATATGAAACTCGATGTGAATGAAGAAGAGTGTGGAACACAGTGTATGTGAATTTTGTATGCAAGCCAATATAAAATGAATATGAAGAAGATGAAAAACAATTGGCTAAGAACTTGTTTGCAACTATTTTTTTTGCAATAAAAAATAGAAATAAAATATTCCCAAGTCGTCTCAACATACCACTTAGCCTCCTTCTCTGAAATCTTTTGCTTTCTCATGCTGACATTCAGGTACTAAGGACAAAATGAACTAACGGCTGTGTAAAGGCCAACAGATTCTCATGGCAGAATTCCAACCAGGAGACGATTATTCAAGAACCCAAATAAACATGGGCTTACTTGTTGACTATGGATTAATAAGCAAGCACAAGCAAGCCTGTTCTTACCTTGTGTACTGACTCTTCCATCCCTGCCAGAAACAGTGAATTTAAAAATGTTTCCTTGGGTTAGTAGGGAGACAGATGCCACCCATACCTAAAAGCAGAATCTTTGATGGGGTGAAAAAAATGTAAAATTGTTCACTATAGATTGGCAAGTAAACTCAAGTAAGCCTGAGAGTACCTTACTTATTGGATAATCTGACATGGATTCCAAGCTGTGGACAGGAAAAGGAGCTCTGTAATGAGTTGTCTTGACATGACATTGATTGTTACCTCTTTGGTGCTTTTCCCTCCACAAACCAGCCACTTATTCTTTAGGCATTTGTCTTGTCGGTACAATGTAATACCTTTTCTTCTGGTGATGGAGAAAGGAATGAAGTGTCACTAGCCTGTCCTTCTTGGCTCCATTTCTACAAGAATGTAAGTAAAGCTAAGGAAAGAAGAATTTACAAAACTGTAAATTCAAGAATGAGAACAGTAGATCCCAAAGGTATGAGTGTGACCACCACTGCTTGCCCTATGGGTGAAATGGCTTTAAGAAAAATGAAGGCAATTTTGCCCAAGGTGCAAAGAAGGGGCGGGGGGCGGTTGTGGGGGGCAGTTTGGAAATGAAGGAGAGAGAGAAAATTATGAGCAAAGTTTTTTGAAAAAAAAAGTTTACGTTTGAGATATGTGAGATTTTGTAGTTTAAAGCTAATTTATCATTTTGGTAGAAAAGAGACATATTTATCACCAATTTTTTTTATTATACTAGTTTATTTATAAAATTTGAATACATTGTTTCTCACACCAGTTCTTTCCCATTTCCCTAACATCCTCTCTATCAAACTGTGCAAGCCCATGATTAATTCTCCACCCTCACCCCACTCCTCCTCACCTTTCTGCTTCCACCATCCCCCCACCTTGGATCTTCATGCTCATTCTACAATAATAGTTTTACACAGTATTTGTCTTTATGGGACTGAGTTAGTTCACTAAGCACAATGCTCTTCAGTCCCTCTCAAGTTAGGTAATAGTTTACAAAAGTTTTGCTCCTCCATGCTGTGTAGTATTCCACTGTGTGAATATACCATAACTTCTAAATCCATTTGTTTGTGGTTGGACATCTGGGCTGTTTCCATGTCCTTGTGATTTTATCACCAATTTCCATATATATATTTATATGCAGACAAATTGGTGCCTCAAGTTGCAATACTTAGAGATGCTGTGAGCAAAATATGAATGATCCAAAAAGCATCAAAAGAAAATGGACAGAGTCACTGTGCCAAAAGAACTGGTTGACAAAATATTTCAGAAAGTACCATATGATCAAGAGCCCGAAATGAAGGAGGAGTTCTAGCTGCATTGAAGGCATTAGCAACAAATAAGGCCTCAAGAATCGATGGGATATCAGCTGACAAATGCTGGATGCCGCCTTGGATGTCCTCATTAGTCTATGCCAGGAAGTTCTGAGGACAGCTGCCTGGCTAAGTGATAAGTGACTCGAAGAGATTCATATTTGTTCCCATTCCCAAGAAAGCTGATCCAAGAGAATGTGGGAATTACCCAACAATATTAATGCCACATGCAAGCAAAATACTATTGAAGATCATTCAAAAATAGAACAGAACATAGTCTGAGAACTGCCAGAACTGCAAGCTGGATTTAGAAGAGGCTGTGGTACCAGGGATATAATTGCTGGTGTCAGATGTATCCTGGCTGAAAGCAAAGAATACCAGAATAATGTCTATTTGTGCTTTATTGATCATGCAAAGGAATTTGATTGTGTGGATCATAACAAATATTGGCTAACACTGAGAAGAATGGAAGTCCCAGAACTCTTGTGTTCTGACGAAAAAGCTGTTGCACAAAGAGAGCCTGGGAGCACCGTATGTTTAACAATTAAGAAAGCTGTGTGCAAAGGTTCAATCCTTTCTCCATACCTATTTAATCAGTATGTTGAGCAAATTATGTGGGAAGCTGGACTCTGTTAAGAAGATTGTGGCATCAGGATTGGAGGAAGATTCATCAATAACCTTGGTTATGCAGACGACACAACGGTGCTTGCTGAAAGTGAGGAGGACTTGAACCACTTACTTCAGGAGATCGAACACTACAGCCTTTGATGTGTATTTATTTCATCGCAACTCAAGAAAACAAAAATTCTCACCACTACACCAATGGACAACATCATGATAGATGGAAGAAAGATTGAAACTGCCAACAACTTCATTTTACTTGGATCCACAATTAATATACTTGCTACAATCAGAAGATCAGGAGATGTATTATACTGGGAAAGTATGTAATTAGTGACCTCTACAAATTATTAAGAAACAATGATGTCAGTTTGAAGACTAAGGTTTGCCTGATTGAGGTCATGGTCTTTTTAATCACTTGCTATGCATCTGACAGCTGGACAATGAATAAGGATGACAGAAGAATTGATGCTTTTGAGCTGTGGTGCTGGAGAAGATTGCTGAATATTTCATTGCCTGTCAAAAGAACAAACAGCTATACCTTGGAGAAGGATAAAAAAGCTTCATTTCACATACCTTTGACATGTTGCTAGGAGAGGATATTTTATGGAGAGGAATATCGTGCTTGGGAAAGTGGAGGGATGATGAAAGAGAGGCAGAGACTGAACCAGGTAGAAAGACACAGTAACTGTAACAATGGGCTTAAGTGTGTTCCAGATTGTGAGGATGGCACAGGATAGGGCAAGCTTCAGATCTGTTGTTCATAGGGTTGCTATGAGTCAGACTCAACAAAACCTAACATATACAAATCAAAAACATATTCCTTCCAGAAGAGTTCATTTTCCTTAACGCTGAAGATTGATAAGCATCATTCTGAGTGCCTAGGCTTTTCTATGTTTACCATTTAGAAATAGTTAGAGCCAGGATTTGATCATCACACGAAGTCCTCATCTATGCAGAGAGTTGCATGCAAAATTCAAACCACTCACATAAGATCCTCCTATCGAATTTTCCTTAATGAAACTTCTTGCTCCCCATCCTGCCTCAGTTTGCACTCAAGACCCTCTCTGCTCCTTCATTAATTATGCTAGAGATTGTTTCCTGACAAAGGAAAATGCTCCTTGAATATAATTTTAGCAGAGTTTGTGGGAGTACTGGTGGCCTAGTGGATGAGGAGTTGTGATGTCAACCCAAAAACAGGTGATTCAGATCTAGTCACTGTTCTGTGAGAGAAATATGGGAAATCTCCTCCCAACTTACAGTTTTTTAACACTTGCCTGACATTCAGTTCAAATCCACCAGCTTCTTCTCCATGGAAGAAGGATGTGTGATTTCCTCGCGTGGAATTAATTGCCTCTGTAAACCTGCCAAAGGATTAGCTACGTGTCAGGTCTGACTTGATGGTGCATAACACCACTTGCTTGAGCAGGGCAGAGGCTGAGTCATGAAGCCAAGTGTCAGAGACGCCTGCCTGTGAGCATAGCTGAGAAGAGGTTGAGCTGACTGAAGAATGTATCCTGAGTTTTCCTACACCTGAATTGGAATTTGTTATTTCCTTGATAAACCTTGTAAATATGGGAAATAAGGAAGAAAAGAAATTGTTTCCCAGTAGATAAACTTTCTCAAACTTGTATAAGAGTGTATAAGAACCATCTCAGAAGTTTGTGAAGTACAGATTTTGAGATCATATTCTCTGAGATTCTGGAGTGAGTCTGAAGGATTTCCCTTTTAAGTTCTTTTCCTCTCTGTTTTGCATCCTCCCTGTTTCACAGTCTTTTAGATAATTTCCTGCCTCTGCATCTTTACTGTTGTCTCTATCTTACACCTGGTTAAGAGAGTCAGATGAATTTGTAGAATAATAGAAACGAAACTCACAAACATCAAACTGTTCTAGTCACAAGAATTACTGAGCCCTGAACCAATCAATACATATTATAACCAAAAAAAAGGTAAGAGTACAGTTCTATGATTCTCAAGCTTGACTGCATTACTTAATCATCTGGGAAACAGTTAACAAATAGCAATTCCTGAATGCACCCCAGACAACACAGATTGTGTGGTGGAGGAGCCTAAGTATTAGCAAACAGGTGAGTCTTCAGAGGTATTCCTGGGTAGCATAACAGTTAAGATGTAAACTCACCCAGCGGTTCCAAAGGAGAAAAATGTGATGATAGCCTCAAAAACACTATGGGATTGTTCTACTCTATCACCTGCAGTCACTATAAGTTATACACACTCAATCCATTATGACCTCATGTTTACTTGAGAGCTTCAAAAACCCTTTTCTCAAATACGATCATCTTCACCTGCACAGCCTAAACATATCTTTTGGAGGGACATTTCAGTCCATCTCAATTCAACTCACTTACCTTTCAATAGGCACTGAATCATAGCTGATCCTCAGCACGTCTTCTGGAGCTGCAGATCACTCAGCACAAGATTGTCCAGCTTTCTCCCAAGGAGACACTGGTGGATTCAATCAGACAACCTTTCGGTTAGCAGCACAACAGCCTACAGACTATGCCCCCTGAGCTCCTACAGTAGTAATTATATAATTAGGAGGCAAATATAAATAGTAAAAAGTAATGTGGATCCACTGTATCTCCCTGTATTTCACTCAGAGTAGCTCCCAAAGTGGTGAAAATGGACAGCTGTTAACAAGTAAGAATCACTAAGGCCAAGAAGCTCTCTGGGTAACACTCCTAGATTTTTACCCCTCCAACTCTCTTCTCAATCTATCATTGCCAGAAGTATTTAGGCTACCAAATAAGGCAAAGAGGCCCAGGTTTAAACTCTGGGGTCCTCTTCCTGACATTATGTTGTGCCACACTTGGGCAATCTCTCCTGTTCTGTCTATGTTGCAGGCTTTTGTAAAGCCAGATCAAGATATATTCTATGGGCATATTCTGGTCGTGATGTATAGCAATCTTTTTATTTCTGAACTATACATTAAAAAGCAATCATATTCTATTCACTTTGCCTGCCTGAATTCAATAAATTATCTTTCTAATGAATTCTTCCTTATTATAATTAATTTAGCTGAAAAGAGAAGCCATCACTCATAGTCTTACCAAATCCACATGACATGTTTTTGAGATTTTGCCCAGGAGAAAACAAGACATGGAATTATGCAGTGCTCAAAATAGAGCTAATACTGAAAACTCATAGCTTTACATTTTTAATAGCTGCACAGAATTTTATTATCCGTATATAAATCACTGCTGTTGAGTCACCTCCAACTCAAAGCCACCTGCATCAAGTTTCCAAAGCTCTAAAACTTTAACCAGCACCATACTGAAGAACAAGAAGTCCTGGCAGTGTAGTGCATAATATGTTGATCCGCTAACTGATAAACTGGTAGTTCAAATCCACCAGCCGTTCCTTAAGCAAAGACAGGCCATTTCTCTCATAAAGATTTACATCTTCAGAGACCCAATGGAGGGTCGCTATGAGTTAAAATCAATTCTGGAGAAATAAGTTTTGTTTTGGCTGTACTAAAGGACACTTAGATTGTTTCAATCTTTCACTAATAGAAGCATTCATGCATTTGTTGTGTTACTACATATTCTGCATACATCTAGGCTAGTACCCAGTTGGACAAAATCTCACAAGTGAAATTTCTGAGTGAAAAGGGAATGTCCAGTTGCAATTTTAAAATACAAGGCAAATTGCCTTCTCCAAAGTTGTACTGGTCACCCTCCTAACAGTGAACTCTGAAATGGGCTAATCCTGAAATTATCATCAACACGATGTAGTTTCAAAATATTTTCTCTGTCATCCTAAATTGAGAACGAGACTGGACATCTTGTCGCATGTTTAAGACCAGTTTAGTTTCCTATGGACTATTCCTTCATATCTTTTCCAATATTTTTTACTGAAGTGTTAGTCTTTCTGAAATATTTTGTTAACAATGGAATACTATGCAGCAAACAGGAGCAATAACTTTGTAAATTATTACCTAACTTGGGAGGGACTGGAAAGGATTATGCTGAGTGAACTAACTCAGTCCCACAAGGATAAATATTGTATAAAACCATTATTGTAGAATGAGTATAAGGATCCAAGAGGGGTGGGAGTGGCTGGAAGCAGAGGGATGTGGATGTGCAGGGGGAAGAGGGGATTAATCATTGGGTTGTAAAATTTGATGAGGTGGGTGAGGGAAATAGAACTTGTTCAAGTTTTTATTCTAATTTTTTAAATAAACTGGTAGAAAATATTAAAAAATAAAAAAAATTTTGTTGTTGTTGTTGTTATGTGCCGTCGAGTCTTTTGTGACTCATAGCGACCCTATGTACAACAGCCCTAAACCCTGCTCTATCCTGTGCCAATCTCATTGCCTCCGACACACCCATCCCAATTACCCCAGTCACTGACTCAATCCACCTCACAGAGGGTCTTCCCCTCCTGCGCTGTCCCTCCACTCTGCCCAGCATGATGTCCCTCTCCAAGGACCTGTCCCTCCTTACAACAGGTCCAAAGTATGTCAGGCAAAGCCCCAGAGTCCTTGCCTCCAAGGAGCAGCCTGGTTTAACCCTCTCTAGGATGAATCTATTTGTTTTCTTGGCAGTCCATGGTACATTCAATACTCTTCTCCAGCACCACAGCTCAAAGGCGTCAATTCTCCTTCTATCCTCCCTAGTCATTGTCCAACTCTCTGATGCATAACAAGTGATTGCAAAAATCATGGCCTGTATCAGGAGCACCTTAGTCTCCAGAAAGACACTGTTGCTCTTGAGAAAATATTTTTTAAAAATTGTTGTTTTTATTGTTAGGTGTCATCAAGTCGAGTTTGAGTCATAGCCACCTTGTGAACAACAATTCTGAACTCTGTTCTCTCCTGTACCATCCTCAGGATCTGTGGCACATTCAATTTCATTGCTTCAGTCACTGTGTTAATCCACTGGGTTGAGGGTCTTCCTTTCCTCCTCTGTTCCTCCACAATTCCAAGCATGATGTCTCTTTCTAAGGAATAGACTCTCCTGGCAACATGCTGAAAACATATGAGCTGAAGCTCTATTATCTTTGTTACCAAGAAGCACACTGGCTGTACTTTCTCCAATATCTGTTTGTTCTTTTGGCAGTCCATGGGATATTTTACTACTCTTTTCCACTACCACAGTTCAAAGGTATTAATTCTTCTTCTGTCATCCTTATTCATTGTCCAGCTTTCAGATGCATAACAATGGCTATAATCAGGAATTCCTTAGTCCTCAAATTAACATCATTGCTCTTAAATAATTTGGAGACATCCTTGACTACAAACTTTCCCAGTGCAATATATGTAATACTCTGACTGCTAGTAACAAGTGTATTGATTGCAGATCTAAGTAAGATGAAGTCATTGACATACTCATTCTTTTCTCTATCATGATGTTGCCTATCAGACCAGTAGTAAAAAATTGTGTTTGCTCCACATCGAGATGCAATCCATATTGAAGGTTGCAGTGTTCGATCTTCTGCAATAAGTGCTTCAAGTCCTTCGTACTTTCAATAAGCAAGGTTTTTGTCATTTGCATAATGAAGGTTATTGATGGGTCTTCCTCCAATCCTAATGACACATTCATCTTCCTAGAGTCCACCTTCTTGAATAATTTTCTCAACATTCAGATTAAATATATGGATTAAAGAAACAACTCTGGTGCACACCTATCCTAATTTGAAACTATGTAGTGTTCCCTACATGAAACTTCTTGTATGCCTTTCAGTAGTAATAGGCCAGCTTGTAATTCTCTACTTGATCTGCTCCTCCCAGGACAACTCATGAGAGGACCATGAGGAACATGTTCCTCTGGGAACAAAGGAGGGAACTTCTTGAACTGCAGCTGATGCTGATGTGGTGATACTCCCTGAGGCTGATCAGCATGAACTCGCCCCTCCACTGCCACACCATCTTGATGCTTGCAGTTTGCTCCAGGCTTATTAAAGTCACAGGCAGCACAGACAGCAACGAATATCAGAAGAATGTCTATTTGTGCTTTCTTGACTAAGCAAAGGCATTTGACTGTATGGATCATAACAAATTATAGCTAACACTGAGAAGAATGGGAATTCCAAACCACCTACTTGTGCTCATGCAAAACCTATCATTAGACCAAGAGTCTCTTGTGTGAACAGAGTCTTTGCCTTGTATAACAGTACATGGTTACCAAAAATTGTCTTATATTTAACACAAGGAGAAATGTGTTTTTATACTTAATAAACTCAGAAAGTATAATGATATACTGTTTATTAGATGCATATTATCGATGTTATTTTTCTCATAGATGAAAACATTTATTTCTGTATTTTCCTGTCATACCCACCAAGGTCTTTCTATTTATTTCTTTTCTTTTTCTACATGTTCGTGTACTCTAAATGAATGACATCCAATTCCTAAACAACATGCCTCCAGAAACTCTATGAACTGTGATAAATGTCGATAGTTGCAGAAGGGCTTCAGGCCATTTGTTCATAGGGTCGCTATGAGTGCTCGACTCAAAGACAATCGACAACAACAACATGTTTCTCGAGCAATCTGTTTCTGTTCTACTGATAAACAATTCCACTTTCATCATATAATAAATATCTGGGTGTATTTCTAGACTATATTTTCTTTTTCTTTTAAATTGATTTGAGTGATAACTTACAAAGCTAATTGTTTTTCTATTCTCTAAATAAGATTTTGGACAATTATTTATTGATATTACAGAAGCAGCTTTAGTTTGCTTGGCTCCATAGTCAACAGTCTTGGCACCAGCAGCCAGGAAATTAAAAGGCGCATTGCCATGGGAAAGTCTGCTGTTAGGGACCT
>NW_006399920.1:5001342-5031791 GCF_000299155.1 Elephantulus edwardii | reverse complement strand
TTTACTTTATTCATTAATTTTATATTAAATAGTCTTATTACAGTGTAGAAAGGGGACAAGAAAGCCAATAGAGGAGCAGATGGTAAGAGAATAGATATATATTTGCCAAATTTTGCAAATTTCTTATTTTAAGCAAGAAAATTCTTTTCAAAGGTATTGTTCTGGGACCAAGGCAAGGAAGTTAAACAGTGACCATATTTTAAAAACTGAAAACATAAATAGATTTCAAATCACCTTAGAGAAAACCATAATCAGAAAAGTCATGCCGTGTTCTCATTCTGGCATTCCAAGACTCCCGTCGAATAGTCCAGTCTCCCAGTCAACACACCTCCTATTAATCCTCAACATCCCAACAGAGGCTACCATGCTAGTTTAGGCAGTCTTTATCTTTTGCTTGACACAACTATCACTGCTCATCATGCCCACAAAGTTACAGTCTGTACCGTTGCCAACGGTACCTTACCTCGACCTTGGTCCTGCTATCTCTTGATTGATATTAAACCTTAATATTTCTTTAAAGATTATTTTGTTGCTAGGTGCTATAATATCACAATAACCCTAAGAACAACAGCCTGAAACCTTACCCTACCCTGCATCATCTATGTGATAATCACTATGTCCAAGCCAATTGTTGCAGTCATCATGCCAGTCTACCTCATTGAGGGACTGCCTTTTTTTTTTTAAATGGTACTCTGTTTTTCACATTATGATGTATTTTTCCATGGACTGGTACCTCCTGAGTAGTATCTCCCAAATGACTTTTCCCCCCTTTAATTGTTGTGTGCAGTCAAATTGGATCTGACTGGCACAGGAGGAGATTGACCCTTCTTCTCCAGTGGAACATCTGATGGATTCGAACCGCACACCTTCAGGACTGCAGTGCAGCTTCTTGTCACTAGGCCACCAGAACTCCCTGTCAAATGACATTTTTGGTGCCATCATTATCTATCTATTATCTCTCCAGGTATGACTTGTAGCAGAAATTGTAGCATTCATCTCCAAATTAATATCAGGTTTTAAGTTTGGATATTTTAATCTTTATGGAGTGGTAGGAATGAGTGTGTTTGAGATGGCAAGGTTGGAACCACATTTAGGGCTCTTGTACATAGGGTCGCTATGAGTCGCAAGTGACTCAATGGCACCTAACAACAACAACAACAATGTTCCAGTTAAGGCATTCTCTGCCTCTGTAATTAATATCATTAGTATCACATGCCAGCAAGATTCTGCTGAAAATTATCCAAAAACATCTGGAGGAGCACGACAGCATACAACTGCCAGATGTGCAGGCTGGGTTTAGAAAAGGTCTTGGTACTAGGGATATTGTAGCTAATGTTAGATGGATCTTGGCTGAAAGCAGAAAGTACCAGAGGAATGTCTATGTGTGTTTCATTGACTATACGAAGACTTTCGACTGTGTGGATCACAACAAATTGTAGCCGACCCTGAAATGAATGGAAATCCCAGAACATTTGATTGTGCTTGTATAAAAACTATACTTGAACCAAGAGGCAGTCATCAGAAGAGAGGAAGGAAACACTGCATGGTTCAAAATCGGAAAGGATGTACACAAAGGGATGTTTTCTGTCTCCATACCTTTTCAATCTGTGTGCAGAACAGATCATCCAGGATGCTATACTGGCTATATGAGGAGGAATGCAGCATCAGGATTGGAGGAAGATTCATCAACAACCTGAGTTATGCAGGTGACACAACCCTGCTTGCTGAAACTGAGGAGGACCTGAAGCACTTGCTATAGAGGGTCAAGGACTAAAGCTTTCAAGATGGATTGAAGCTCATCATAAAGAAAACAAATATTCTCACCACTGGGCCAATTGGCAGCATCATTATGAATGGTGAAGAGATTGAGATTAACTGTTTTAGTTTACTTGGCTCAACAATTACCACTCTTGGCACAATAGCCAAGAAATCAAGAAATAAATTGCATTGGGGAAAGTCAGTTGTCAGAGACCTCTTTATAGTTCTGAAGAGCATTAACGTTTGTGTAGAGACTAAGGTTGTCTGATCCAGGCCATAGTCTTCACAATTGCTTGCTGTGCGTCAAAGTGATAGACAATAACTAGGGATGATAGAGAATTGATGCGTTTGAGCTATGGTGCTGGAGAAGAGTACTGAATAGACTGCTAGGAGAACAAACATGTTTGTCCTGGAAAGGGTGAAACTGGGCTGCTCCTTGGAGGCAAGGATTCTGAAACTTCATCTGACATACACTGGACATGTTATAAGGAAAGGCCAGTCCTTGGAGAGAGACATCCTGTTTGAAAGAGTGGAGGAAGACTGTCGATGAGATGGATAGATTAAGTAATTGGGGTAATGGGGGGTAGGAATGTTAGAGACAATGAGATTGGCACAGGATAGAGCAGGGTTTAGGGCTGTTGTACATAGGGTCGCTATGAGTCGCAAGCGACTTGATGGACATAACAACAATTTGTTGACTTCTCTGAGGCTTGGTTTTCTCCTACACACAGTGAGATAAACACTTTTAAATCCATCTAGGAACTATCATTATTAGTAGGAATAGGAGTATTTGAAAACTGTAGAATGGTATCTAAAGACCTTGAGAAAGCAATTAGAGTTATAGTCTGCACCTGCAGACTGAAAAATATCAGTCGACGAAGAACTGTCTGGCTCTGGGAGGGATTCAGAAAGAGGGTAATAGGAAAGATGTCATTCTTCTTCATTCTTTATTCAACTGATAGAGTTGATTAGGCAGTGGACTTTTCTCTCCTGCCAGGAATAGCAAATAGGTTTCATCACAAGTGCCAGGGCTAACCAATTATGAATTATGACGCTGTTCCAGAGTCTGAGCACTGTCTGGGGGAAGAGGGCTGTCATTTACGATCATGTGATTGTTCAGCAGTGGCTGCATGGGCATGAGAAGGAGAATTAGCAGAACAAGCGCATAGGTCTACCTTTCTGTCCTTAGTTTTGGGTTCCCTTGTTGTGAAAGCAAGGGTTCCCATATTGTGACCTATTAACCCTATTCATCTGATTTTCCCCCACTTTCTCTGTCACTATTAAGTCTTCAGTGTCTTAAAACTGATTTGCATTTCACCTGCTCTGTCAGTGTTAAAATAAATAGACTATCCTATTTGGGAATTCATCTAAAAGATGACAAGTTCGTCATATCAACAATTATCTATTATTTTCATAATATGTACGACACTCTGTGCTGACAGCAGGGGAAAACCAGTAGCATATACTGACTCTACCAAACACACTAGTACTCCAGGAGATTTTTCTCCTAATCCTAAAAACATCCTGCCAAATAGATATTACTTTATTCATTTTATAGATGAGGACACTGAGATAATTGAGATGGAATATGTTGCCTTTGATCTTTCTGGACTTATTGCAAAACAGTGCAATGCTGGTCCTCAAGAGATCTCTGACTGTTAAACTCACTCTTTCCTCTGTACTATTTCTTCATGTTTTTCTATTGAATTTTTAATCTTTCTAAAATATTGCCTTATATTAAGTAAACTAGGAAAACCTATTGTATAGGGTCGCTATGAGTCGCAGGCGACTCGACGGCACATAACAACAACAACAACAGCATATGAGATATAATGCAAATCCATTTTTTAGAACAAGAAAGATTTGTACAGAACGTGCGAACACTACATAATTTTAAAATCAGGAAATGTACCATAAATTCTCAATCCATTCATCTGTGGTTGGACATTTGGGCTGCTTCCATGTTCTTGTGATGGTGAATAATGTCACTATAAGCATTTGTGTACAAATCTCAGTTTGTGCCTCAGTTCTCGTAGTCTCAGGGTATAGAATACTATACAGCATACAGGAGCAATAACTTTGTGAAGTATTAGCTAACTTGGGAAAGACTGGAGAGCATTATGCAGAGTGAATGAACTCAGTCCCACAGGGATAAATATTGTATTAGACAGTTATTGTAGAATGAATTTAAAGATCCAGGAGAGGTGGGAGAGGCCAGAAGCAGAGGGATGTGGATGTACAGGGGGAAGAGTGGAGTAATCATTGGGCTGTACAATTTGATGGGTGGGTGGGTGAGGGAACTGAAAGAATTTGTTAGAACTTGTATTAGAATTTTGTAAATAAACTTATGAAAAGAAAAAAAATCAGTAAAGATATAGAGACCAAGACTGTATCTTTTCCCCATACTTATTCTATCTCCATACTGAACAAAGTATTCAAGAAGCTAGACTATATGAAGAAGATAGAGGCATCAAGATTAGAGGAAAACTCATCAACAACCTAAATTATGCAGATTACACAGCCTTGCTTGCAGAAAGTGAAGAGGACTTGACCTTGCTGCCAAAGATCAAAGACTGCAGCCTTCACTATGGATTACATCTCAACATCAAGAAAACAAAACCCTGCACCACAGGCCAATAGTTAACATCATGATGGATGGAGGAGAGATTGAAATGTTCAACATTTTTATTTTCTTCAATCCACAATCAACCCACCTAATGCCAGCAGTCAAGAAATCTAAACATATGTATGGTAATGAGAAAATCTGCTGTCAATGACCTCTCCAAAGCGCTAATGAACAACAGTGTTAGTTTAAAGACTAAAGTGCATCTGATCCAAGACACGGTGTTTGGCAGTTAGACAAAGAATAGTGATTACAGAAGAATTGGTGCCCTTGAATTGTGGTGTAAGAGAAAAGTACTGAAAATCTCATGGACTGCCAAAAGAACAAATAAGCCTATCCTGGAGAAAGTGCTACCAGGGTTCTCCTTAGAAGCAAGAACGGTGAAACTTCCTCTAATGTTGTAAGAAAGGGCTAGTCTTTATGGAAAAAAACATGATGCAGGCAAAGGTGAAGGGTCAGAGAAAGAGAAGATCCTTAGGGAGATGAATTGACAAAGCATCTGTAGCAAAGGGCTAAGGTACATCAGAGTTCATGGGGATGGTGCAGTACAGGGGAAAGTTCAGATCTGTTGTTCACAAGGTTACTATGAGTTGTGGTTGATTCAATAGTATCTAACAACATTTTTTCCTTACCGATTGAAACATGAATTTCATATATATAATAGTTTTTATGGTTTCTAGATTTTTGTCTCATACCCAGCAATATGTTATTGTTGTTGTTGTTGTTTATTGCCTTCAAGTCGAGCACAATTCATAGCAACCCTGTGAACAAAAGATCTGAAGCCCCTCTACAACTATTGACATTTATCAAATTTCATCGAGTTTCAGGAGGCATGTTATTTAGAAAGTGAATGTCATGCCTGCTTAGAAAAAAATTTAAAATATATATATGCTAACTATAAATAAACAAGGGCTGATTGATGTATAAATTTTAAACCTATCATGAAGCAATTGTAAACACCTGAAAGTCATTAGAACTGTTGATTAGGTTTGATTTTATTATTTGTTTTTCCAACAATCTTTCTGTTACTTTGCATAGAACAGTGAAACTGCTAATCCGGAATAAGCCTTGAGACCTTTGCAAGACTTCCTGATCTAAATTTGTACAGCAAAAGCTGCTAACAGTTATTTAAGGCACTCTGGATCTCAATCTCCTTACTTTTCTTACTCCCAATTAAGCTTACGTGTGCTCACAAAGCATCATTCCATGATTTAATGACAGAGCATTTTGAATTAATTATGTGCCAACATTTTACAACATATTCTAGGTGCCACACACTATAATTGGCTTGGCTTTTTATAGTTGCATAAATGAAGGTGGCTATGTTATTGAAGTTTCACTTGTGTGAATGATCTCCTACTTAAGGTAAAATGTGTTTAAAATTTCAAGATGTAACACTCACATACTGGCTCTCAGTAAACATCTAACTAGAAGAGAAACCGACACGTCTTTAACTCACGATGTTGAATAACCCAAACAAATTAAATCCCATTTAGTGATTTATTCACGCCTTTCCCTTTGCTGGTGATTGGTTATGGATAGAGTTTAAGGCAGATCATCATTTGACAAGACCCACAATTAAGTTTGAGGCAAAGAGCTGTTATCCATTGAATTGTGGCCACCAAAAAATAGGTGTCATAAATCCTAACCATGCTGTCTATGGTTATAATTCCATTTGAGAATTAATCATTTAGAATAGGTTGATGAGGCAGGATTAGTTTAGAGTGTATCTTGAGTCATTCTCATTTGAGACAAAAGAGGTTAAACAAGTGAGCAGAGTAGAAATTAGTAAGATAGATGCCACGACACACTGAGATATCCATGGAACCAAGAAGCAGAGATGAAATAGACAAAGACCTTCCTCAACAGAAAAAGAAAGTCTTCCCCTACAACCGGCCCTCTGAAGTCAGACGTCTAGTCTCCTAAGAAGCTCTAGGGATATCTGGTAACTAAGTGGTTAGAAGCTGTGCTGCAATCCCAAGGGCACATAGTTCAAATTCATCATCAGGAGAAGGATGGGCAATCCCCTCCTGTGTGATTAACTGCGTCTGAAAACCCACTGGAGGGTCAGCTATGAGTCAGTTCTGACTTGATGGCACATGACAACAAGTCTCCTAAACTCTGGGAAAAGAAATCCCTGTTTGTTAAAGTCACCCACTTGCAGTATTTCCATTAAAGCAGCACTAGATAACCAAGACAAGATTTATTGAGACTCTAAAAATCCCAGATTTATTTTAGCTGGAGTTAATCCCAGGGTAAATCAAGTGAAAAAATATTCAGCTCTCCCTGAGGCAAATGAGGTAACGCTGACCTCTTCCAAGGTGCTAAGTGGTTCCAGGAAGTATAATTTTATGTAACATTTTATTATATTTTACTCCCAGAGTACTTTTCACTCTTGCCGCTGTTAAGACCAATTCCTCAATGGCTTCCACTTTCTCTCTTTCAGCCCTATTTTTGAGGTCCTGTCCTGCATATCAAATTTCCAATACTATCATTGCCATGGGAAAGTCTGCGCTTAGGGACCTCTCCAAAGTACTGAAGAGCAATGGTGTCTCTCTGGAGACTAAGGTGCGTCTGATACAGGCCATGGTCTTCGCAATCACTTGTTATGCATCAGAGAGTTGGACAATTACCAAGGAGGATAGAAGGAGAACTGATGTCTTTGAGCTGTGGTGCTGGAGAGGAGTATTGAGAATACCATGGACTGCTAGGAAAACAAACAGATTTGTCCTGGAGAGGGTTAAACCGGGTGGCTCCTTGGAGGCAAGGATTCTGAGGCTCCGTCTAACATACTTTGGACATGTTGTGAGGAGAGACCAGTCCTTAGAGAGGGATATCATGCTTGGGAGGGTGGAGGGACAGCGCAGGAGAGGAAGGCCCTCTATGAGGTGGATTGATTCAGTGACTGGGATAATTGGGATGGGAGTGTCAGAGACAGTGCGATTGGCACAGGACAGAGCAGAGTTTAGGGTTGTTGTACATAGGGTCGCTATGAGTCGCAAGCGACTCGACGGCACTTAACAACAACATCATACTCCTTGACCCTCCACATTTCCTGCTCCCATGTTTCCTTATTCCTATCCTTCTGAGCAAACTTGACTTTTCTCAATCTTGACCTCACCATCAAAGCTCATTTTTCCTCCTGACTATTCTTTCAGGGTACTTCACTCTAATAAAAAATCTGATCAACAAGTTCATGCTAAGTAGAGAAGTCTCCCACCACCCATCAGTTTGTCATAAGGTGGTGGCTTGCATGCTGCTCTTATACTGGAAGCCGTGTTATTGGCCTTTCACATGCAAACAGGAACACCATGGTAGACAGATTTCAGTGGTACGTCCAGCCTAAGACAAATTAAGAAGACCTGAGGGCCTGCTTCCAAAAGTTAGCCAATGAAAATCTTGTGAATTACAACCAACCATTGTCTACATCAGCAAGAGGGGTCAATCACTACAGGTCAGCATCATTAGGTAAAGTGACGGGACAGCAAAGGCCGGAGAAATCCTCAGTGAAATGAATTGGCAAAATAGCTACAATGGTGTGCTCAGACATGGTGCCACTATAAAGAATGACTCAGGATGGGCTAACATCTCATTCTTTCATGCATAAGATTGCATGAGTCAGGGACGACTTGACCACATCCATCTATCTCTGTCTAGAGACAGCTAATGACAGATCAATGTGTTACTTTCCAATAAATCATTTTAAATGAGAAAAATTGATGGATTGACAATGGAAAATACAATACTCGTGGCTAGAGGAAGCAAAGATGAATGAGACACCATCTTGTCCTTCAGTCTGACTGTTCTCTGGTGCAAATAACAAAAATGATATCATGTAATGTGATCATCCACTCAATCTTCAAATAAATTTGGCTCTCTAAGATCAAATGTACCTTGAAAGGACAAGGCTAGTATCAATGTGTTTATTTAAAGAATCTGTTACTGTTTCTTAAGGTAAATTTCTGAGGTTTAGCACATCTTGATGGATGTAGACTCAAATCTCAGCTTTCTAGAAGCTTAATATTAGGTAACTCAGCAAGTACCTCTAACTCTCAGAATCTCCATCTGTGTAAGAGAGGGAAATTAGCTAATTCTTAGATTAAGGGGCCAATATTAAATAACTTGTGAAAACTTTTTCATTAATGCCCTCACTATCTCAGGTGGCTTAGTGGTAAGGAATTGCACTGCCAATACAAAAGTACTCAGTTCGAGTGCACTAGCTGCTTCACAAAAAAAAGAGATGGGCAGTCACCTCCCATGTGATTTACTGCCTCTGAAAACCTGCTGGAGGGTCAGCTATGTGTTGGTTCTAACTTGATGGTACTCAACAACAACTATTTTAAGGGCAAAACATGTCTCAAGAGTCAACCTTCTTTTGCTCAGTTCCTTCCTTTTACATATATTTAAACAGCAGCAACAACAAAAAATGTTTATTATTTATACTGATGCCTCCTACAGGTTACCAAAAAGTCAAACTTCAGCAATCTGTCACTGAATTGCACAATCAAAAAACTATCAACTGATCGGAAAGCTGCCCACAAAGCTGAACAGCTGGTCATCTGTGAAACTCTTCAGGAGCCCAGAAATATCAGAGCTTGGAATGTAGCAGGAGAATGTTAGTCCTAAAAATCTAGTTTCTCTCCTGGTTAAAAGTCATGGTAAAATTTTAATTTTACCTAAGCAGATTTTGGGCTTTTCTAGCAGTTCAAATCTATCAGTCTCGTAGTGAGAAAGACAGACAATCTCTTCCCATGTGATTTACAGCTGCTAAAGGATCATTTAAAAGTCAGTTCTGCCTTAAAATGGCAATGAGTTGAGTTTTTGTTTGTTTGTTTTTAATAATTTTAATGAACATTTACAGAGACTTTGGAATTCCATTCATTCACTGCTGCACTTCTCTCCCCGCCCAGCCCTCCCCCCGGAGTTGAGTTTTGTTTGAGACACTTTGAGAAAGAAATCCTCCCACCCTTGTATGTCCTGGAAAGTAAACAAGGAACTGAACAATACTTACTAATTTACTTTGAATAGACAAAGCTTATTTCTCTTCCTTGACTTATCTTCACCTTCACATTCTCCTGAAACTTCCATGTTCTAAGCAACCTTATGAAAACAAAAACATCCCCAGCAAAGTGGCTTAAACTAAAAGCAAAGTATATGGTTCACTCAGTCCTTACTTATATGTAATTTTTTAAAAAAATAAAAAATCTAGCCATTCTGTGTCCAGCAAAGCAGACTTCATATAGCTCTGGTTCCTCTCTCCAGTGTAGGGAACACCATCCCATCCCCACCCCCTTACTGTACTCCCATCCATTCCCTTATTCCTTTCTCCTCCCTTGTGAATTCCTTTTGAATAAATTATAACATTTTTACACTGCCCGGTGATTTTTTTTTTCTCTAACATTGGATATAGACAATTGCTTCCAAGATAGAATCATGATCTTTTTTAGAGCTGTGTTAAGTTTAACGACCAGTGCCTTTAAATTGTAGTGCTGGCAAGGAATGTTGAGTAGCCTGTAGATGGCCAAAAGAGAAAATAATCTGCCTTGGAAGAAGTGAATCCAGGAAGAACCCTAGAGGCAAGGTTGGTGGGAGTTCATCTTTGAGCCTATTACTAGACATCATGCTTGCAAAGATAGAGTGTCAGAGAACAAGATTCTCAGTAAGATGGACTGGCACGGTGAATGGAACAATGAGCTTAAAGTTGGGTGAAGATGATGACAATAGCACAGGATTGGGAAGGTTTTCATTCTTTTGTGCATAGGTTCACTGTGAGTCAGAGTTAATTTGACAGAACCTGATAAGGCCAGGAAAATATATAGATCTCTTCCAGTCAGTTGGCCAGGTAGCTATCCTCCAGCTTGCTTGGCACAGCTTGGTGAGCACATCCAGGGCAGCATTTGTCACTGAAATATATCCATTCCCAGAGCTTTGTTTTTAGCCAATTCCTTCAGAGCAGCTTGAATTTCCTCCTTAAATTATCATTGCCTTCTGATCACATGATATTTCATGAAATTCCTCTGTGTAAGCCAGTTCTTTTTGGTACAGTGCTTCTGTGTACTCCCTCCATATTCTATTTTTGTTGTTGTTGTTGTTGTTCAGAGTCCCTGTTTTATTTTTATTTGGTCACACACATTTGTTTTTTTTAAAAAAAAAAAACCACACATAACTCACAAAATATACAAACACGGAAACTAAAAGAGTATAAAAGAAGGAGCTTTCTTTAATCATGGCTGAAAAAATATCCTAGGCTCCAGGGGGGAGAAAAAATACCAATCAACTACTGAAAATTATTTTGTTCAAAACATAAAAATGTTTTGTTTTAGTTGAGATTTGGTGGGCTTTTTTGTTTTGATATTATCAAATATTTTTTAAAAAAGACTTAGGGACGAGGACTAAGCTTCTGTGCTGTCTCAGGTAGGGTTGGGCTTCTCTGTGAAAGCCTTTGGAAAATGCAGAGGGCAGCATTCCCACCCTGCTCGCCATCTGCCAATGCAGCCACCCTGGCCCACTCAGAGCACAATAGGCAGAGACTACAGAGCATCGAGGATGTGGTTGATCTTGGTGACCAGCTCCTGCCGGTTTCCTGAGATGAGCTTCTTATTCTCAATGTATGTATCTTTCTTGAGCTTGCCTGCCACCAGCCGCTCAGCTTCTACCGCTGACTTCAGCACCAGTTCCTTGACCTGGGCATCCAGCTTCTGCATTTCACTCACTTTGTCACAGAGGTCAGAGCCCTCTGTCTTCAGACTGGACTACAGCAATGTGATTTCACTGGTCAAGGCTTTGTGTTCTGTCTCCAGGCTCTTCTTGCCGCTGTTGAGAGTGGAGATATCCCGAGATTGCTTGTACCTATTAACAGTCTCATCAAAGTGGTGGTAGAGGCCTAATCTCTTGTTGACCAAGGTCAGGACCTGCTCTGTGATACAGGCCACTTTCATCCTCGCTTCAGCAGCTGGATCCTTTGTGATGGAAAAATCCAGCCTGACATAGATGATGACGGTGAAGAACAAGATGTAGAAAGCAGCCACCACCAACAGGGGCTCCTGCAGCATGAGGAACTTGTTGAATGTGTAGTGAACCACAATGTCCTGAATGTGCTGTTCTACCAAATTTTTCTTATACGCAACAATCACAGGATGACCAAATGTGTCTAGGTAGGTATAATGCAGCTCATCTGGGGTCCGGCTGATTTCATAGAGACTATCAGTCTGGGTGTTCTTGGCCCCTTCAGGCAAGATGATCTTCACTGTTAGGCAATCTATCACTTGCTCATCAAACACGTGATCCACAAACCTCATTTTCAGTGCATACTGGTCACCCAAGTTATACAGATACTCATAGCTTGGAAGGTTGTAGCCAACGATGTAATGAGTTTTCCAGCCATCAAGGAGAGGGAAGCGAGGTCAGATTTCCATCCCCACAGAATCATCCAAAATGAGGAGGTGGCTAGTGGAAACATTGCCAATCTCTTCTCGGTAATAAACATCCTGGGCAGAGGCAGGGAAGATGGTCTTAAACGAACGGATGGAGGATATCCCACTATCTGGCTGTCTCTGGTAATCATAGCATGAAAAGGGCCCTTTAAGCACAGCACTAGTGTGCTTCAAGTCCACATTTTCTTCTAAAGCAATGTTAACCCAATGGGAAACTTCAATGACACATGTCATGCTGGTGATGGTCAAGAAAGGACTATTGTTCTCATAGTGCAGAGCGCATAGGGTTTCCCAGCTTGCTGTAGTTCTCCACGTTCCAGGAGGCAAGTTTCACATGCAAAGTGTGTGTCTTTGTTGGATAGGGAGAGTAGAAATAATGGTTCCCCTCAAACACTATAAACTGTTTCTCTGACTGAGTGATCTGTGTTGGATAAGGCTGAAGGACATGAGTACAGACTGTTTCCACAACGACAGAAATCTTGGCCCCAGGATCAAGAGCAAACGGGAGCTTGACCATGAAGAATTTCCCACTTTTACCTTCAATTTTGGTTTCTCGTATTTCTAAATTGTTCTCTTCCTCATCTTCTCCTTTTACCTGCACCCCGAGGTGAGCCAGCTGGGCCTCGAGTTCAGGTTCCAGAGCCAGCAGGAAGAAGGAGGTGCGGGATGTGGAGCCACGGCTCGGGTTAGCCAGGACTGCTTCGGCTGTAACCTTGGCCAGGTGGCTGCTCAAGTCCACCCGGCGCTTCACGTCCTCGTTGACCAGCGGCAGTACTTCCGAGGAGGTGCTGATCATTGCCGGGGCCAAAGCCCCGAGCAGCAGCAGCACCAAGAACAGGCGGGCAGTGAGTGCCTCCATGGCCACCATGGAGCTCCATATTCTACTGATAATTCCTTGATCAATCAATATTCTGCCTATAACATCTTAGTGTGTTGCCACTTGAGGCTTGAATTTGTTCTTTATTGCTTTCAGCTTAAGAAATCCTGCACAAGTTCATCTTTTGTGATTTCCTGATTCCAGCTTTTTGCACATTTCATTATAATACTTTGTGTTATCTTCCCAAGCTGCCATTTGAAATCTTCTGTTGAGTTCCTTAACTTCCTTAATGGGACAGTACGTAAACTGACAACTACACAATACAAGCTGGGTTCATAAGAGGCTATGGCACTAGGGACATCATAGCCAATATCAGATGGGTATTGGCTAAGAGCAAAGAATCCAGAGGAATGTCTGAGTTCCATTGACTATGCAAAGGCATTGAACTGTGTGCATCACAACAAATGATGGCTGACATTGAAAAGAATGAGAATTCCAGAATACCTCATATGAAACACTTATTGGTACCAGAAAGCAGTCATCAGAACAAAGCAAAGAAACACTACATGGCTCAAAATTGTGAAAGGAGTGCATCAGGAATGTGTTTTGTCTCCATATTTTTCAATCTATGTGTGGAACAGATCATTCAAGAGACGGGGCTTCATGAGGAGAAAATGTGGTATCAAAGTTGGAGGAAGACTCATCAACAACATGCGTTATGCAGATGGCACAACATTGCTTGCCTAAAATGAGAAGAACCTGAAGCATTTGCTGCAGAAGGTCAACACTGTCATCTTTAATATGGATTGAAGCTCAAAATCAAGAAATCAAATATTCTTACCACTGGGCCAATTGGCAACACCATGGTAGATGGAGAAGGGATTCAAGTTGTTGAGAACTCCAGCTTGATTAGTTCCACAATCAACATTTTTGGCACTAGCAGTCAGGAAATCAAAAGATGAGTTGAATTAGGAAAATCTGTGTCAGGGGACTCTCCAGAGTGCTAAAGAGCAACAATGGTAGTCTGGAGACTAAGATGTGCCTGATCCAGGCCATGATTTTTTTTTTACTATGCATCAGAGATCTTGACAGTGATTATGGATGACAGAATTAGAATCGATACCTTTGTGTTGTGGTGCTGGAGAAAAGTGTTGAAAATGCCATGGATGACTACTAGAACAAACAGGCTTGTACTCAAGAGGGTAAAACCAAGTTGCTCCTTGAAGGCAAAAATTTTGAAGGTCCGTCTCACATTCTTTGGTCACAGGAGAGACCAGTTCTTGGAGAAGGCCATCATACTCAGAAGGGTGGAGGAACAGCACAGGAGAGGAAGACATTGGATGAGATGGATTGATACAGTACCTGGGGCAATGAGGCTAGGTGTGTTGAAGACAGTGAGACCGGCTCAAGATAGGACAGAGTTCAGGGCTATTGTGCATGTATGGTTACTATGAGTTGCAGGTGACTCAACAGCACATGAAAACATTGACAAGTTCAAGTTATATGGAGGAATGATTGAAATTGTCAGTGAATTAATTTTACTTGGATTCACACTCAACACCCTTGGTATCAGCAGTCAGGAGATCTTATTAGAAAACTGTTGTCAGGGATCTTTCCAAGTCTTTTTGAAGACTAAAGTGTAGCTGGTTCTGACAATGGTCTTTTCAAGCACTTGCTGTGCATCTGAGAGCTAGATAATGAATAAGGACGACAGAAGAAGAATCGATGTGCTGTGATGTTAGAGAAAAGTACTGAATAGACAGTCAAAAGAAAAAAGATAAAGGTCTTAGAGAAGGTGCAACCAGAGTACTCCTTTGAGGCAGGGATGACAAAGCTTCAGCTCACATATTTGGACATGTTGTTAGGACAGGCTATTCCTTAGAAAGGGACATTGTGCTTGGAAAGATAGAGGGACAGTGAAAGAGAGGAAGATCTTCAAGAAGATGATTTGACAAAGTAACTGCAGCAATTGGGTTAAAGTATATCAGAGATGATGAAGATGGCACAGAATAGGACAGTGTTCAGATCTGTTGTTCCTAGGGTTGCAATGAGTGATAGGTACTACAATGGAAAACACAAAGAATAAGGCCAGGTTAATACAATCTTCACATGCATTAAATGAAGACTTCAGCCTTGAAGCTTTTTGGATGTACTGTCCATAACCAATAGGAGCTGCAGAATATGAGAGCTAATGACTTTTAAAAATGAGACTATTTTTCCCAGACATTCAAGAGCATGGTCCATCTATGTGGTGGTACTATCTGAAAGAGCTTACCAGAAGCCCATCTGCTTGAGTTCTAGTTTGATTTGCTATTATTCTGGAACACATTGTTTCAAAATCTAGAGGCTTAATTTCCACTTTGAGGAAGCAATAATCACTACACAGAGATATTAGATATGTTTCCATAATTTTTCAGTTTTTATGCAGAACAGATCATTTGGGAGGTTGAACTTTATGAGGAGGAATGTGACATACGAGGCATATGTGGAACAATGTAGGTTGGAGGAAGACTTATCAACAACCTGTGTTATGCAAATGACACAACCTTGCTTGCTGAACCTGGGGAGTACCTGAAGTATTTGCTGCAGAAAGTCAGGGACTTCAGTCTTCAATATGCATTGAAGCTCAATATCAATAAGACAAAATTTCTCACGTCTGGGCTAATTGGTAGTACCCTGATATATGGAGAAGAAATTGAGGTCGTTAACAATTTCAGCTTGCTTGACTCTACAATGAACATTCTTGGTACCAGGAGTCAGAAAATCAAAAGATGAATTGCATTGGGGAAATTTGCTAATAGGGAACTCTCCAGAGTGCTAAAGAGGCCTAATCTAGGCTGTGGTCTTTACAGTTACTTGCTGTGCATCAGTGAGCTAAACATTGACTAAGGAGGACAGAAGAAGAATCGATGCCTTTAAATTGTGGTGATGGAGAAGAGTATTAAATATACCATGAATCATTAAGACAGTAAACAGGTCTGCAGAGGGTGAAACCAAGTTTCTCCTTGGAAGCAAGGATTTCGAAGCTCTGTCTCACATACTTTGGGCATGTGGCCATGAGGGACAAGTCCTTGGAGAAGGACATCATGCTTGAATGGGTGGAAGGACAACACAGGAGAGGAAGACCTTGGATGAGATAGATTGACACAGTAACAGGGATAATGACGGTAGGTGTGTCTGAGTCAGTGAGATCACCTTAGGATAGTGCAGGGTTCAGTACTAATGTACATAAGGTCACTATGTACAGGTTGAGTTGCAGGTGATACAACAACATGTAACAACAAAAACAATAGAGCTATTAGGGAAAATGACACAATTATTAGGTGTTTAGAAGACATAATGAACATGCTTGAAGTAGCAAGTACAGTCCTGGGCAAGATTATCAAAATTCAAAACAAACCCACAGCTGTCAAGTGATTTCCAACACATAGTGACCTTCAGTCAGGTTCTGAGACTATAAATCTTTCTGAGTGGGTACTGGCTAGTGTTTCCCCACAGATTGTCTGGTGGATTCAAGTCATTGGTTAGCAGTCTAACATGTAATTCCTTCAATCCTTCCAGCCCTTGACTCAGATGCAACAACACTTTTGTGTGTTTGGAATAAACTTTTTTATTCATTACTATACTTTTCATGATAATAGGAAAATTCCGTCAAAACACAACCGATTCAAGATCCTTTCTTGTAACCCCTTTTCACTCACTCATATATGTCTGTAAATATATATCTTCAGAGGTGCTTCCATTGACAGCCCTACAATCTAAAGTAGACACTCGCTATAGCACTTTTTAGTTCTTAACTTTGCTTACTGTTTTTCTTAGTACTTAAACTACTTATAATGATTTATAACCCAGTGCTGGCTTACGACACCCCTTCATTCCTTTTCTGAGAATGTAAATCTTCGCAGGAAGGGACTGCCCAGCCTTCTCCTCAGGAGTAGCTGATGGATTTGAGTCATTACCATTTCAGTTATCAACCCAGCACATAAGGTATGATGCCATCAAGACTACTTACACAGAACACGTATTATAAGGCATGTGTTATACCATTGCACTTATCACCTCCCTTAATTATATTAAGAATATCCTGTCTCCTCCTACCAACAGGTAGACTCAGAGATGGTAAAGATGTGGCCCATCTTGCTCTCCATTTGTAACTGTTCTTCTCAAGCAGTGTTTAGACCAGTGCCTATAGACACTCAGATAAAACTTGCTAAGTAAATACAGAAATGGTTTAAATTCTTCAACTTGCTTTTTTAAAATCTGGTATCTTATTGTATTTTCAATAAATATTTACACAAAATTTAAGAATAGCATTGAACAATTGGCCACACATACTCTTCAGTGATAGTGGTTACATTCTCTACCTGCACAAATATTCTCAGTATTGCTATTTTGGTTGTTTACTTTCCATTAATCTAATTTCCCTATCTCCCTGTTCAAAAGTAACTATTGACTGTTTCGTTTTATATGGGTGATTTTTTTAATATGAAAACAGACCTAGTGCATGATATTCATTATTTTGTGGGATAGTCTGATGTTTATCTACAAGATTACCTCAGAGGTAAGAGTTGGTGCAAGGTTTGAGGAATGCTCTGAATAGTCTCAAGGCATCCTTTAACCTCAAACAATCCAGTATGTTTGGTTTTTCAAAATCTGCTGACAAAAAAAAAAAACTGATGTGTTTTGGAGACGTTCAGCAAGAGTGCTCTTCAAAAGGCAAAGATGATGAAACTTCATCTATTTGGGGCATGTTGCTGGGAGAGGCTATTCCTTGGAGAGGACATGATGCTTGGAAAGGTGGAAGGATGACGAAGGAGAGAAAAATCCTCAACCAGGTGGATTGACCCAGTGGCTGCAGCAGAGGGCTTGAGCTGTCAGGGATTGTGGGACAGCATGTGATAGGACAGGGTTCAGATCTGCTGTTCATAGGATAGCTATGAGTTGTACTCAACTCAATGACACATAACAACAGAAGCAGCTAGTCTTAATTCATTCCCTTTAACTCATTCATTCTGATTGCTGTGGAGTCAGAACCAACTTACAGCTGACCCACCAGGGGTACTTCCATGGCTGTAAATTGCACTGGACGAGATTGCCCATTTTCCTCCCAGAGAGGCGTGGCCTCTGAGTTAGTAGCACAACCCCGCACACTATACCGTCATTGCCATTTAGTCAGGCCAGACTCACAGCTGACCCTCCAGCAGGTTTCTGACGTTATAAATCACAAGGGAAGAGACTTGGTCCACTTTCTACCAAGGAGTGATTGGCTGATTCCAAAGTCCAGAGTGGTGCTGCCTGTGTTCGCAGTGCAAGTCCCTACAGACTATGCCACCAGAGTTATCTTATCTCTAATAAGCATCATCAATAACTAAGTACTTATTCTGGTGGCTTAGTGGTAAAGAGTTGCGCTGCCAACCCAGAGGTAGGTGGTTCATGTCCACCCACAGTTCTGCAGGAGAAAGATGGGCGGTCTCCTTCTAATTGATTGAAAGGCTCTGGAAACCTGCTGGAGGGTTAACTATGAGTTGGCTCTGATTCGAGGGCAATGAGATTTTTGGTTTGAGTGCTCAGTCCCTCAACTCTTACCTGTTGATAAATTAACCTTCTGAACATCCTTTGTGAGATAGGGAATCATGAGAAACAATCACGATTCTCTAACATATTTGAGCAAATAAAAAAATCAGAGAGATTAAATGATTTACCCAAAGGTAGAAGTGCTGGTGAAATGTACCTTAGGTTATTTGAATGTAGCATGAGCTGAATTCTAATCCTTCATACAGCACCCTACTTCTCTACACTTCAGTTCTCCTGTGTTTTGAACTGTGTCACTATTTTATGTAAAAAATAAATACTTCTGGGGGTGGGTAACATTTAAAATTGTTATTAGTCATTTATCCTCTTCAGTGCTTGTCAACTCAAAATTAGAGTCAGAGAGAGAAAAAGAGAGGCGAAATTTGGAGCTCTCAGGTTCTAGAAAGAGAAATCTTAGAACCAGGATACGACCATTTAAGGCTGGTGAGACGCTGCAGGATTTAGCCAAAGGCTGCTCTGCCTGGCACATACGCCACATCCAGACTTCTTGCTGCTGAACTTTGAAGGACAAAGGTCACGTTCATTAATAGTTTGCTATAAGCTTTGTATTTAGTATATGTTGTTTCCTCTGCATTTTAGCATCTCCAAGACATGATGGCTCTGGGGGATTGGCAGCTTGACAATTCCTCCCTTGGGTTTAATCAATCTGATACATGATGAGAAATTGCTAGAGTTTTGGGGTTGGTTTTTTTCCAAACAATGTCATTCCTGCATTAGTGAGAAGTCCAGGAAAAGGCGCTGACTGATGAAATTTGCATATCACTTGTGTAATCACGCCATTTGGCAGTTTCCTATAGCCAGCCAGGTTCCTGTGATCAAGCAGAGAGGACACAGATGGGTAGCAAAGGAGAGCACAGGTATAACAAGGCACCAGGCTGGCTTTACACGGAGGGAGGAAGGGAGATTGCTTCCATGTAAGTTAAGAGATGTCACGGGCTGCTTGCTTCCATTATCTCTGTCTTAAATCTTAGTCTGAGATCCCCCCATTAGTGTCATTTCTCCACCAGTAAGTCTCCCTCTCTTGGGAAATCGAGAAGGGCACATTAAGTTTGGAGTAGCTAGCTGTTACCATAGCAACTAGCAGCAAGACCCTGAGGGGATAAAAACCTTTGGCAGGTAAGGGCTGATGGGGAGGAAAAGGACTAGAGTGAGAGGTGAGACGATGTGGCACCATAATTGGTAGCCCTGAGCAGCCATGGGGCTGTCAGCTATAAAACAAGTAGTTACTATTCATTTTAGTCAGGTACAGTTAAAAATTTTCCTGTCACCAAGTCCATCACTGCTCACCAGGAAACGGCTGGCTTCCCTTCTAACAATGTGTGTGCTTGTGGGTTCTTCCTTCTCCTCCTTCTCTGTCTCCTTTCCTGAAAGAATCTAATTTAATTATCCTAGTACGAAAAACTATTGTGTCAATTTGAGGACAAATGTGTGCCTGATTCAGACCATGGTCTTTTCAGCCACTTAACATGAATAAGGATGACAGAAGAAGAATTGATGCCTTTGAACTGTGGTGCTGGAGAAGAGAGCTGAGTATCCCATGGACTGTCAAAAGAACTAACAAGTATGTCCTGAAGAAGCCGCAGTCAGAGTGTTCCTTAGAGGGAAAATGATGAAGCCTCGTTTCATGTACTTTGAACTTGTTGCTAGGAGACGCTAATCCTTGGAGAGAGATTGGACAACATTCTTGGAAAGGTGGAGGGTCAACAAAAGAGAGGAAGACCCTCAAGCAGGTGGGATGACATGGTGACTAGAGCAATGGGCTTGAGTGGTCAGAGATTGTGAGGATGGCACGTGATAGGACAATGCAAAAATTGGTTGTTCCCAGAGTCACTATGAGTAATACTCATCTCAACAACACTTAACAAGAAAAGAGAGGGGGAAAAAATGAAAAGTTACTACCAGCCTTGTATATGCAAGGATATCAGATGCCATCTGTTCCCATATGTTAATATGAGACTATAGATTGTAAGAAGGAGGAGATTGCAGTCCATTAAAAAAAAAACTTTGAAAAACCCACTATACTTCAAATGAAGATTCCCAGTTATGAAAAACCCACTATACTTCAAATGAAGATTCCCAGTTAAATATTGTAAACAAACTTCTTAAAAAAGGAGCCTGAAAGGCCTTCTAATTACATCTCTACTTTGACAAGAGAATGCTGCAAGCCAGAGAGGTTAACTATGTCCTCTAACTACCGCATCACTCTCCTTTCTAATTATTGCTAGGGAAAAAATCCAGGAATTCCTAGTGCCCTCCAATTATGTACACTGAAAACCAGTTTGCATTTTACCAGCAAATGCCAGCATCAAGGTCAAGGACATTTAATTTGGTCAAAATAAAAGTAAATTTTAAAAACTCGTGTGTTGAGTTCTTATAAGGTACCAGGCCTATGGCTAAATAATTTATCATTTGTATCTCACTTTGTTGTTACTGCTATGTGTTGTCAAATAGACTACAATTCACAGTGACCCTATGAACAACACATGAGAACTTTATCATGTATCATCTTCACAATCTCATTATTGAAGCTTATTGTTACACTCACTGTGTCAATCTGTCTTGCTGAGAGTCTTCCTCTCTTTCTCTGATTCTCCAATTTTCCCAGAATATTTTTTCCCCCAAGAAGTGGCTCCCCCTGGCAGCATGCTCAAAGCATGTTAGGTGAAGTTTCATCGTTCTTGTCTCAAAGGAGCACCTGGTTGCAGTTTCCCCAAGACAGGTTTGGTGTTTTGGTTTTTGTTTTGTTTTGTTTTTTACAGTCCAATTCAAAGGCATTGATTCATTTTCTGTCATCCTTACTCACTGCCCAGTTTTCAGATGCATAGGAATCTTGTTTAATACTTAACATTCAAAATATCCTTGTGTGGTATGCTTATCCCATCTACAGGTGATGATATCTGACCGAAGAAGTCAACTTAATTATTTATTGTCAAATAACTAGGAAAGAACAGACTTGATTGAACTCTGATTCCAAGTCATTTCACCATAATGTTGTTATGTGCCGTCAAGCCAACTACGACTCATAGTGACTCTATTAACTAAAGCTTTGAACTCTACCCTATCTGGAGCCAATCTCACAGTCTAAATCAAATTTTCTGGCTATTTCTACATGTCACTTTCCTGGGGAGATAAGGGATAAATAATCAAATATATTCATGAGGTTACTGTCTCCCTCTAACAGCTAAAGTCATTTCCAGCTCAAATCACCAGCACCGGTCATCTAACCATATTTCCTAAAAGTCTTTTTAGTAAAATAACTGTTTTCTGATAACAAATGTAAATAATATTCAGTATACAAAAGTATTAAAGCATAGAAAAATATTGTTGCTATGTGCTGTCAAGTTGTGTGCAACTCATAGCAACCCTGTGTACAACAGCTCTGAAGCCTGTCCTGTCTTGAGCCAGTCTCACTGACTCTGACACGACTACCCCCTTGGCCTAGTTACTCTATCAATCAATCTCATCTGCGGTCTTCCTCTCCTGCACGGACTCTGTACCCTTCCAAGCATAATGTCCTTCTCTAGGAATCGATCGCTTCTAGCCACATGCCCAAAGTATGTGAGACACAGCTTTGTTTTCTTGGTGATCCATGTTAAGTTCAGGACTCTTCTGCAGCAACACAACTCAAAGGTATCAACTCTTCATCTGTCATCCTTAGTTACTGTCCAGCTCTCTGATGCATAGCAAGTAATTGCGAAGACCATGGCCTATATCAGGGGCACTTTAATCTCTAGACAGATATCATTGTTTCTCAGTACTCTGGAAAGGTCCTTAACAGTAGATTTTTCTAATACAATTTGTCTTTTGATTTCCTGATTGCTAGTGTAAAAAAAGTTGATTGTGAGCAAGCTGGAATTCTTAACAACTTCAATCTCTTCTCCATTTATCATGGTGCTGCCAACTGACCCAGTGATAAAAACTTTTGTTTTCTTGATTTTGAGCTTCAAGCAATATTAAAGACTACAGTGTTGACCTTCTGCAGGAAGCGCTTCAGGTCTTCCCCAGTTTCAGCAATCAAGGTTGTGTCATCTGCATAGCATAGGTTTTCATGAGTGTTCCTTCAATTCTAATGTCACATTTCTCCTCATAAAACCTAGCCTCCCAAATGATCTGTTCTGCATGTACATTGAAAATGTATGGAGACAGGATGCATCCCTGGTGCACTCCCATCCTGATTTTGAACCACGCAGTGTTTCCCTGCTCCATTCTGAGGACTCATTCCTGGTCCAATTATAGGTTTTGAATAACACAATCAAGTGTTCTGGGATTCCTATTCCCCTCAAGGTTAACCACAATTTGTTGTGATTCACACAGTTGAAAGCCTTGCGTAGTCAATGAAACAGATATAGATAACCCTCTGGGACTCTTTGCTTTCTGCCAAGATACATCTGACATTACTGGTAATGTCCCTAGTACCACAGCTCTTCTAAACTCAGCTTGTATTTCTGGCAGTTCTCTATCAATAGACTATTCCTGTCGTTTCTGGATAATATTCAGCAGGATTTTGCTTGTATGTGGTAAAAAATGATATTGTATGATAATTTCCACACTCTGTCAGATCACTGTTGTGCCCACGAAATGCCCCTGGGCTTTACCCGGGGCACTCGTGTTTGCCCTAAGCCAAGAATTTTTATGGCCTGCTTCTGCCTCCAGCGCTAATGGGGGTTTATTAAAAAAATGGTGTTTCTGCTGCCCCTTCAATCACCACTTTGGGGAATGGGAATAAATATAGATCTCCTAGAGTAAATTGGCCAAGTAGTTGTCTTCTAGTTTTCTTGACACAACTTGGGGAGCACATCCAGCGTACCATCTGTTTGTTGAAATCTCTCAATTGGTATTCCATAAATTCCTGGGACTTAATTTTTTGCCAAATCCTTCAGAGCAGCCTAAACTTCCTCTTTCAATACCAATGCCTATGGATCATATATTGTTTCTTTAAATTATTCTGGGTCTACGAATTCTTTTTGGTAGAGTTACTCTGTATACTCCTTCCATCTTTTTTTTTAATATGTCCTGGATTATTCAATATTCTATTCATAGCATCTTTAAGTATTGCAACTCAAGGCTTGAATTTGTTCTTTAGTTCTTTCATCTTATAACAAATGCTGAGTGAGAACAGTCCTTTTGATTTTCAGACTCCAGTTCTTTGCACATTTCATTATAATACTTTGCTTTGTCTGAAATCTTTTCGGCTACCTCTTGATTTCTTCCCTTTGCTTTGCTTCCATGCATTCTAGGGCAATGTTCAGAGTCTCTTCTGATATTCATTTGCGTCTTCTCTTTTTCTTCCTTCTTTGTAATGACCTTTTGCATTCTTCAGGGATGATACTCTTGATATCCTTCCACAGTTCATCTGGTCTTCGTTCATTAGTGTCAAGGCCTTAAAGCTGTTCCTGAGTTTGTTTTTAAATTTAGGTGGAACAAACTCAAGGTTCATTTTTATTCCTGTGGGTTTGATTTGACCTTCTTTAGGTTTTCTTTAACTTGAACTTGGGTATGAGTAGTTGATGATCTGTTCCACAATCAGCACCTGGCCTAGTGTTCACTGCTGATATTGAACTTCTCTGATGATTCTTTCTACAGATTATATCAATCTGATTCCTGTGCATCCCATCAAGTGAAATCCATGTGTATAGCCTCTGTTTACATTTCTTATTAAAGTTATTTGCTATGACTAAATCATTACTTGTGCAAAATTCTACCATTCTGTCCCCAGCCTCATTTCTGTCAACAAGTCCATGTTTTTCGACTACTGATCTTTCTTTCTGGTTCCCAATATTTGCATTCCAGTCACCCATTATTATTATTAATTCATCTTGGTTGAATGTTAGATTGATTTCTGACTGCAAAAGTTGGTAGAAATCATCTGTTTCCTCCTCTTTGGTTCTGTTTGTTGGTGCACAAACTTGAATGATAGTGGTATTAATAGGTCTCCATTGTATGTGTATGGATATTATCCTGTCACTCACAACATTGTATTTCAAGGTGGATCTAGAAACAGATTTTTTAACTATGGAAGTGACCCCATTTTTTTCTCACCTTTTAATCTCTAGCGTTGTAGACCATATGATCATCTGATTTAAAATGTCCCATGCCAAGCCATCTCATTTTACCAATAACTAATATGTCAATATTTATGCATTCTATTTCTTTCTTAACAATGTCCAGTTTTCCTACATTCATGCTTCTCATATTTCATGTTCCAATCATTAGTATTTGCTTACAACTATTTCTTCTCCTTAGTGCTTCCAAATTTGAGGGCTCCGCCTTAGTTGCCATATTATTCTACGCTGTGATTTATTGTACATAGGGTTTTTAAAGGCCTATTATATTTTGGAAGTGTATGGCCAATCCTTCTTCCTAGTCTGTCTTAATTTGAATACTTAGCTTTGAAGCAATATCTGACAGACAAGCATTTTAGTGAAAGGAGCAAATGAAAGGCCTTTCCCCTTACAGAGATAACCGTACATGAAGTGCCCTCTCCCCACGTGTGCCTTGTCCCTTCCCTTTCCTTGAATATTATCTTTGTTTGCACACCCTCCTACCCCATCCAGAAGTCCCCTACCCCCCACCCAACAACCCTTTGATATGATGGCTTAGGCCACAAGTCACTTCTGTGACGTCTTGCTCCTCACAATGTTCCTGGTCTCTCATGCTGATTTCTATCTCGCGTTCAGAAGAACTTAAGTCCAAATCCGATGTATCTGTTTCAGGGAGGGATTTTTGTCTCAGGCTGCCCTGGGGAAACGTTCGTGCCCCTGAGCTCCAGGACTGCTGTCTTGTGGAATAGTGTCTTTGTTCTTCCTTTTGTACCACATGGCTGTCAGAATATGATAATTTCCAAGGTGAGGACTATGTCCCCTTACATCTGGTATGCTGTTTATTTGGACTGAGGACCTCAGGCCCTGGGTTTTCTATGCAGATCTGGGCCTGAATGTCCTGTCTGGCCTAGGCTGGTTGGCTTTTAATAAAGCCGATAAGGATCCTGAGAGAATGGGGGTACCTGAAGGGGAAAATGTAAATCTTCCTTAATGATACTAAGGACTACACACAGTGAAATCTATCTTTTCTTCCAACTTAAGGGCAACTACACTCCTTGAAAAAAAAAATCAGCGATTGCTTCTACAGTTTTTACACATGTACCTTTTTTTTTTAAGGGAAATTCACAGACTCAATGGCCACCATCAAAGATCATTAATCTTTAACTCATTTCTTTGCTCAACATAGATACATTGCTTGAATGTGTATTGTATTCTAGGCATTCTAGTGACTGAAACTCAGTGATAGCAAACAAAATTCTCAGATCTTATAATCATAGAACCTACACACTAGCTGTCTGCAAGAAGTTTCCAGTTATTTCTGATGGGGTAGCCAGTAGAAGGAAGATCTGGTGATGTAATCTATACAGAGTTACACTACTAATCCAAAGACCATATGAAACATTCACTTCCCTGAGGGAAAGCCTGAAAGTTTCACCCTTGAAATAAATAAATAAGTACAGATACATACATACCTACATGCCTATATGTATAAAGCAGAAGTGGCATCCACTTCCTACACAACAAGCCTCCAGAAACTCTATGCCCTTTGACAAATGTCGATAGTTGTAGAGGAGCTTCAGGCCTTTTGTTCATAGGGTCACTATGAGTCATGCTCTACTCAAAGGCAATCAACAATAACAACAATATATATATATATGTATACACACGCACACACACACACATACTTTGAGATATACAAAAATAAAATTTCATAATAGAAGTTCTGTGAGAACTAAGAAAACTTTAGCTTGTAATTTAACAATGGGGGGGGGATGAAGACAAAGAGCTTTAACACCCAGTACTGTGCGTAATTTCCCTGTTTATATCATCTGTTTCTCTTTAAGTTAGACGATTAGCATTTCAAAACCAGTGTATGTCTTGCACCAACAAGCTAGGGTAGACGTTTTGTTGTCCTCTTTTCAGCAGTTCCTCATCATCAAGGAGGGCAATTTTCTTTCCATTTTTCCCACTTACACCCAGAGGAGGAGAAGGGGAGAACTGGGAGAGCAGGGTAGAAGTGGGGGCAAAGGAGTAACCATCTTGTATATTTTTTTAAAAAATTCTTAAATAGGATGTTCTGTACTGTTGCCTGATCTTCTTCTGCGATAGGTAATACATTTGCTTATTTGGAATTATTTTGTTTATTTTTAAAAATGTAGCCCTTGACTTTTGCCAAGGGAAAAATAAATGTTATTTGAGGAAAAAATAAATAAAATTTAAAAATTATAAACCTTGAAAATGCTTATATCCACTAAGAAGAAGAAGAAGAAGGAACACCTGACTGACAGCTTAAACAATATTATTGTTGTTGTGTACTGCCAAGTCAGAACTAGCTCATAGCTGACCCTCCAGTGCTGACCTTTAGAGGCTTCCATTCACATAGAAGAGAGATTGCCTACCTATCTTCTGTGGAGCATTTGGCAGATTCAAACCATACACCTAGTGTTGACAGCTCAATGTCTTACCACTAAGCCACCAGTGCAGTTTTTTTAACAGAGGAATAATTAGACCAGGAGAAGCAAGAATTCAGAGACAATGAATTAGACTAAAAGTAATTCCACTTAGTGTTGAGGCTGGGGGAGAGGTAACTAACTCTTTTCATGCCGTTACATAAAACAACCCCTACGCATGCAGTTAGGTTAAAATTTTTGCAAGCTGATGAAAAACTCCAACGTTACATAATGCTTAGTCTAAAGGGAAAATCATTATGTACTTGATTTATTACCTAGTTCTTCAAACATGGCTAAAAACAATAAGGGGAGGGTCAGTTTGCCCTAACATTATTAAGGCAAGAAACTTAAAAATTCTACTAAGAACTCAACTAGCTTAGCACAAATGCAGCCATTGGTTGCATTTTGGTAGACCACCATATTCCATGCCTGTCTGGCAGTTTGAATTCACCAATGGTTCCTCATGAGACAGATGAGTAGTATCCTCCTGTGAGATTTACAGCCTTGGAAATGCAATGAAGTATCAACTTTGAGTCAGTTTTGATAGCAAGGAGTAAGAGTTAACTTTAAAAATATAGATGGGTTAAGTCCGTATTCTCAGTGCTGTTGTTGTTGATTGCCTTCAAGTCAAGCACAACTCATAGCAACCCTATGAACAAAAGGCCTGAAGCTCCTCTACAACCATCAACATTTATCAAAGTTCATAGAGTTTCCAAAGGTAAATTGTTTAGGAAGTGGATACCACTCTTGCTTCCAAATATTCTCAATACAGACTCATAATAGCTTAATTGACATAACACAATTCAAAATTCTTTAAAATTACAAGTCCTATGATAACTTGTTATGACATGTATTACATGATAGAGTTTTTATGTACTTCCATCCTTAAATATTCTTTCTATTGAGACTGTAAGATTTGAGACTTTCCATTAATGCTAAACTGGCAGCTTTTACATGTAGAAGGATTAGGAATTTACCCTTATGTGTGAAATTCCTTTACCGTGGACAATACTTTCCATAGGCAAACAGAATTAAGCTTGATTGAAATATGTGATTAAAACTCTGAACAATACATGACTGGGCCTTCTTTCCTAAGTACAGATTTTTATAAGCATGAATCTTTTGGGAACCTGAAGGCTGTGGAGATGGAAGAGGCAGATGCCTTATAAATTAGTCAAGGATTCAATCTAAACTTCCTGTTGCTGGTCTAACAAATTATCACTGACTTAGTGACTTAAAACAACACAAATTTATTCTTCGACAGCTCTAGAAGAAAATAATAATAATAATAATAATAATAATAATTCTAAACTAGGTCAGCATGGCTCTGCTCCTCTTGAAGACTCTAGAATTTACTTCTAGGGGAGAATTGATTCCTTCCCTGACTCAGCTTCTGAAATCTACCTGGATGTCATGGCTTCAGCCTCTCCATCAATGAGAAGATCTGACTTCATCACCGCATCTGCATCATTCTCTCCTTCCTTCTTCAAAACGGCATCCAGCCCATCTGTGTAATCCAGGATAATCTCCTTCATCTCAGGAACTTTAGCATAATCACACCTGAAGTCTCTTTTACTATGAAAAGTAACATCACAGACATGTGCCAGGAGTTAGGTGACGACTGGCATTGCGGAGCCATATCACAGGCTTTAAAGTCAAACTTGAGTACCATATGTTGTTGTTGTTGTTGAATTGGGGGTATAGTTAAGAAAGATTTGAGTCCCTCCTGAATTCTTTTTTTATTTTCTTCTATCTCCACAATGAATACAGAAGACAAAAGAAGAATGGATTTCTCCTTTGAATTGTGATATTAGCAATGAGTACTGAATGAATATACCACAGACTGCCAAAAGAACAAATGAATCTATCTTGGAGGAAGTGTAACCAATATGTCCTTAACGGGAAGGAGGGTGAAACTTCATCTCACATACTTTGGGCATATGGTCAAGGAGGCCAAGTCCTTGTAAAAAGACATCATGTTGGGAAAGATCAAAGGTCAGTGAAATTAAAACCCTCAGTAAGATGAATTGACGTAATGGCTGCACAATGGACTTGAACAGGGCAGAGATCTTGAGGAAAGGGCAGGGTTCTAATCTGTTGTTCATAGGATTGCTATGAATCATAGTTAGCTCAACATCACCTGACAACAACAGCATCCACACAGTTCCTTCTCTGTCCTTCCATTCAGCTCTTTCCACCTGGATTCAAGCCCTGAGTCACCTTTCCAGCAAATATTGTCTGCAGAATTCTATTAGTAGCAAACTTATTTTACTGTACTTATTTTACTCCCTAGGAAAGCCAAAGATCAATCCAGTAATTGAAGGCATGTTTTTGTGCTGAAGTTACTTTTATTAGGTCATTGGAAGGAAATTTAGGACTATTTATTTTAACCATACAACTTCAAATTTCTGGTTGCTTAATGTTAAAAAGATAAGCCAAAATCTCTTAAATGTTGAGATAGTAAGTCTTGGAATTAAAGTCTATTTCTCTAGCAAAAGTTCCGTAGACGTTCTAGAAACTGAGATAAGCCAAGGAGAAAGCATTTTAAGGTCACTCAAGTTGTGCACTTGGAAAATTTCACAAAACATGGAAAAAATATAACTACTGATCTGTTTGACTTCCTCTTTAGGCTAAAAACTATTTATCAAAAGAATGGAGAAGAACTTTGCAGTCTGAAGCATATTATACTGATGTCCTGGGTAGCGCTGCTGCTACTCTAAAAGGAAGAAATAACTAAAGCAGAGATGAGACACAGGAAGGATGTGTGCTACCTTCATCCTTCAATATCCAAGACAGATGAACAGGTGGTCTACGAGCTACCTTTCCTTATCTTTCATACACAAGACAGGCATCACTAATCAGTCACAAATTGTTTCCCACAGAACCTGAATCTGGCCTTAAAAAAAACCTAAATCCCTTCCCAACTAAAGGTTCTATCCAGTCAACTAGTGTTGGCAAGCAAATGAAGCTCCATTTGTCTGTATTAGAATGTCAATGTCCCCCTGTTTGCAGGCATTAAGGAGACTTTCTCCTACTGCAGCCCACCAATAAAACAATCTGATACCTAGAATATCAATTAAGCACAATTTATCAAAATTTTAAAAAAAAACCAAAACTCGAACTCACAGCCATTGAGCCAGCACCAACTCAGAGCTGACTCTCCGTCAGGTTTCTGAGTCTGTAGATCACAGGCGAGCAGACTGTCCACCTTCCTTCTGAGGGGCGGCTGATGGACTTGAACCATTAGAGAGGCCCAGCCTTCAGGTTAGTATGCAACTCTCTAGGGATGACATCAGCAAAATACTGAGACAGGCTGATCCTCAGCAATGTCTAATCCTCAGTGTGGTATTAGGGATTATTGTTCAAAATGACTTCCCTGGCCATTGACGGATATTGTCATGTTGATAGGAGGGAATAAGCAAATAAAGCATGTCAGTCTATCCACAAGGGGATTAGCTAGTTTCACCATTAAACTGAGCAGATCTAGCAGAGGAATTGAGAATCTCACCACCAAAGAAGAAGCAAGAGAATGCAGAAAGTCCTTGGGGCCAGAGATTCCTGTACCAGCCAGATAGGGTCTACAGGATCACATCCATAGCAGGGACAGAAGAGAACCAGAGACAGGCTGCAAGACAGAGCAGATGTTAGGACTGCTACACCATTAAATAAGAGGTAAGAACCTTTTGCCCAAGTTTGGCAGAAGACTGGGAGGAAAAACCGGGGGGGGGGGGGGGG
>NW_006399920.1:4969458-5001242 GCF_000299155.1 Elephantulus edwardii | reverse complement strand
ACAAAGAGCCTAAAAGCTGCAAGGCTGAAAGCTGATATGCTTATCAGTACCTTTTAGAAGCTGTCCTGACTGAGTGATTGCATTCTGCTACTAACCTGAATTAATTATAGACTTTATACTTCCCTAATATCAAGAGACGAATTGCATGGGGAAAGTCAGCTGTGAAGGGCCTCCCAAGAGTACTGAAGAGCAACGACATCAGGCTGGAGACTAAGATGTGCTTGATCCAGGCTATAGTCTTTGCAATTGCATGCTATGCATTAGAGAGTTGGACAGTGAATAGGGATGATGGAAAGAGAATCGATGTCTTTGAGCTGTGTTGCTGGAGAAGAGTGTTGAATATATCATAGACTGCTAGGAGAACAAACAGGTTTGTCCTGGAGAAGGTAAAGCCAGAATGCTCCTTGGAGTCAAGGATTCTGAAGCCTTGTCTGACATATTTTGGGTATGTTGCAAGGAGAGACTAATTCTTGGAGAGGGATCTCATGTTTGGCAGGGTGAAGGGGCAGCAAAGGAAAGGAAGACCTTCAATGAGATGGATCGATTCTGTGACTAGAGTGGTGGGAATGAATGTGTTTGAGATTGCTAGATTGGCATAAGATAGAAAGGCGTTTAGGGCTCTTGTATATGGGGTCCCTATGAGTTGCAGGTGACTCGATGACACATAACAACAACAACAACAACAACAATATGTTTCTGTGTGGTCTGTGAGCCATTGCAATGGATTTTTGGACCCAGGAACGCAGTAAAACTGGTGCTGGAATGAGTAAAAAGAGTGTGGGGAACATGTCTTGACCTCACAGGGATTGGTTTTGTCTTGTTGATGTTGTTGACGGGACAGTTCACCTTTGTGGAGTTGGTCAGGTATGGCTCTCCCCATGTGGCCCTTGCTCCTTTTGTACTCAGTTTCCCTATTTTCTGCTTGAAGGCCTTGAGTGAGGACTATATCCTATCTTGGTGGCTCCAGCTCCTCTCTTGGGGATGCTGAATAATGGGAATAATTTCCCTTGATGCACTGTCTGTGCTTTGAACTCCTGCATTAACGATGCCCCTTCTCCAGTTTCTCCATTTTCTTCTTTAATTAGGTGACTCTCTTCCTCATTCTTCAGACCAGAATTCTGCTAGACCCCCAAGAACACCCTCCTCAGGGAGAATTTGGCAGAACTGTCAAACTCTTCCAAGGCAGGAGGGGCAGGAAACACAAGCTCATACTTCCCTGCTTCTTTTTTTCATCTGTGGCTTCTACTCACAATAAGCAGCCTTGGAGGCGTTCAAACGCCCCACTGTGCTTTGACAGCTACTCATCCATTAAAGCCCTTGATTGCCTGGCTCAATTCTGGGACGTATCCTGCTCCATTAGCATGCCTCCACAACCATTCTCATGCGGCTCTCTTACCTTTGCGCTGGGTTTACTTGCTGGGAGAGAGGAAAAACCTAGCTCATTCAAACGGCTCAGTGACAGGTGAGCAAGTACATCAGAGCAGGCGAGCGGGGAGAAAACCTATAAGCGCTACTGCGTGCTTTTCACAGAGAAAATGAGTAACTGGCCTGCCTCCCCACCATTTTAGCTGGGATCAAAGAGATTTTTCTCATTGGACCGGAGCCATCTGGAGCAGGCAAAATGCTGGGAGAGACCGAATCAAAAGGGCAAATTTCTGCAGTCACCCCACTCGCTTGCATCTCCACGCATTTCTCAACCACAGTCAACAGTGAGGCTGCACACTCTGCAGCGGGGACATTCTCTCTTTGTGCCTCGGTCGTGGCCCTCACAGAGACAGACTTTGCAGCTGGCAGATTGCGTTTCTCCTAGGTTTCGAGCACGGAACGCCCCTGCTGAGGGCATGCTCTGCGCAGCCTCGGAGCACCGCATGCCACCGATCCCTGGCGCCTGAGCCAGCGCTGCGGGAAGCCACCACGCCAGGACTGGGGCGCACCGCCACCGCGTCACCTCCTGCGGTGGAACAGGGCCAAGGCGGAGAAAACTACCCCAGAGCCCTGCGTAGGGGAGGGTGTGACAAGCCGGTGGGAGAGGTTAAGGGATGGCGACAAGATGCACAGGCTTCTCCCCAGCAGGTGGATCGGTGACTCAGCAGAGCTTAATAGCAGAGCCCAGAGATGAAAGGCCAGAGCCTGGGGCACTGCTCTAAGATGATTATCATGTCGCATAAGCATTTGGGTCTCATAGTTGTCATTTAGAAAATCCAGGAACTAGATCTTGACTTTAAAAATTAATGATCATTTTGGGTTTTGGCAAGTTTAGAGTTTGGTTGTTTTTAAAGGAGAAAAGCACAAATGGATATAAATTTGTGCATATTCCAGCCTGAAGAGACCTTTGGTAACACTTTGGATTGTTGGTTTCAAGCCTCCTGTTTTGAATGTAAATGAAGTAGAATAAATGAAGCCAAGTTCCCTCTATTCTCTTTCCTCAACTCCTTCTTATTTCTCAGACGTGTAAAAATTTAATATGCATCTTTCTAACATATTCTTTTCCAGACTCTTCTATAAAATCAATTGCTGTCCAATCATTACTGCTGTCCACTCAGGACCAAACCTTCCTGTAGCTGACCCTTCCCTGGGTTTCCAAGGCTGTGGATTACAAAGATGGTGATTGCCCTTCTTCCTCCACAGGGGCGCTGCTTCCTCCTGCAGAGCTGTGGCCTTTGTTAGTGTAGGGAAGGTTGTGAACACCCCCCCATTGAAATTAATTTAGTGCTGAGTTAAACTAAAATGATTGTCTCTGTTTCCCACTACCTTAAAATACTCCCCTCCCCCCTTCCTTCAATCCTGGCATCAGTAGTTTGGTTTGGCTTCATGGTTTCACTGACTTCACTGCCTTCCTGTCTTTGTAGCCTCAGTTAATTATAATCTAAATAGTTATGCGCATAATGCAAACCGTAGAACCCTTATCTATGTAATCACCTTCCCTATTGGGTTCCATTGCTGACCCAGAACCTGTCCAACCTGCCACCTCTGGAACCCAGCACCGCTCACTTTGCTTTTTTAATCTTTTTTTTTTTTTTACTTTTTTTAAAATATGGAATGTTTCATGAATTTATGTGTCATCCTTGCACAGGGGCCATGTTAATCTTCTCTGTATTGTTCCAATTTTAGGATATGTGCTGCCGAAGCGAGCACAGCACTGTTCACTTTCTATCTAGTTCATCAGTTTCCTCTGGAACAATAAATCAATGTTTTTCACGTTGATTCTTGGTCAGTATTTTGGTCTTCTGAGAACACTTACACTAAGGGACTTTTCCTCTTGTGTTTGAACCAAAATATCACAACTCCCTACAGATAGCACCACCAGAGAGACTGTAAAACACAGAAGGCATATTTTGCAATGTGTTTTAATCTACCTTTCTATTCTGCAACTTGTTTATTTCCTTCCCATGCTGCGACATTGAGCTGGGTCCGTATTGTTTTACATGTCCTAGTGGTAAGAAGCTGAGCTGCAATCCCAAAAGCATGTGGTCTGCTCCAACTGCTCTTCAGGAGAAGGATGCTCATTCTCCCCCTGTGCAATTTACTGCCTCTGAAAACCCACTAGAGGGTCAGTGATGAGTCAGTTTTGACTCAATAGCACATAACACCAACGGTTCTGCTCATTCATTTTGATCACTGGATCCAGTGATTCCTAAATTTCAGGTCAGTTTGTACATTAGAATCATGTTGAGCCCTTCAAAAATGGAGATGTCCAGGTCTCATCCTCAGAGATTCTGATTTTGTTGGTTTAGAGTTCTGTCTAAGGATGGCCTTTGTTTGAAATCTCCTTAATATTCAGTTCCCTGAGTAGATTTTGATTCATATAATAGTAGAACTTCCATAAGGCTTTCTAAACTGTAAAAATCTACCAGCTGCTCCTTTGGAGAAAGAAGGGCAGTCTCTTCACAGGCAATTTACAGCCTGCCTTGGAGGCTAGGAGTTTTAAACTCCACCTCACTTACTTTGGGCATGTGGCCAGGAGAGACCGGTCCTTGGAGAAGGTCATCATGCTCAGAAGGGTGGAGGGACAGCACAGGAGGGGAAGATCCCAGATGAGCTGGATTGATACAGTAACTGGGGCTATGCAGGTTGGTGTGTCAGAAATTAGATAGACTGGCTCAGGACAGGGCTGAGTTCAAAGCTGCTGTACACAGGGTCTCTATGGGTCACAGGAGACTTGATGGCACAAAACAACAACAGACATATAGGAGGGACAATGGTGATTCAGCTCTGTCTGTACAACAATAAGCTTGGGGTTAACTTTTAGAGGGAGAGACATCTACGTTTTTCTGCCACAATGTGTCTGGGGTAGGGTTGGAGGATGCTGATCTTTCTTTCAACTGTTGAACACCAGCAGGACTCCTTGAGACTTCCTTCACTTACCACAACCAACCCAGCTCTGACTCACAGTGACCTATTGGATGGAGCAGCACAGTGAAGTTTGCAGGGATGTAAAAACCTTTGTAAGAGCACACTGCCACCTCTTCTCCCATGGAACATCTGGTGGATTCAAACTGCTAGACTTTTATAGTCCATAGCTTTAACCATAACCACTGTGTCACAGGAAGTTTTGTGACTCCCTGTTGTTATTGTTGCTATGTGCTGTCATTGAGTCAGAACCAACCCATAGCTGACCCTCCAGAGGATTTTCAGAAGCAGTAAATCACATGGGAGGAGATTGCTCGTCTTCCTACAGAGCAGCTGGTAGATTCAAACCACTGGCTTTGGGGACTGAAGTCCAGTTTCTTACCAGTAGGCTACCAGAGCTCCCTTTTGCAATCTCCCTATGTGATTCAAATGCTACCCTCAAACTTTTGAGATTTCAGGAAGAATAATTGCACATATCTGAGAAACAAATTCATGTGGCCTAGTGGCAAGAAGCTGCACTGCAATCCCAAAAGCCTGCAGTTCGAGGCCACCAGCTGCCCCATGGGAGAAGGATGGGCAATCTCCTCCCGTCCCTTAACTCTGTAGAAACACACTGAAGGGCCAGCAATGGGTCAGTTCTGACTCAACGGGACACAACAACAACAATAATGACAACAGAATATACCAAACAAAATGAGTTTTCTACGGATACTCTGTGAAAGTTGCCAAAAGTTAATCTAAGAGGTGGCAAGATCTATTTATCTTCCAAAAAATAAAAACAATAAAAGATGGTGTTTATGGACCCTAGCAATTGCTAGATGGCTTCTCTTTCCTGGCAGAAACGGAACTGTTCTTATTGAGGGAAATGACCTCATCATGTAAAGTGAGGGGAACCTTTAAATACAATATAACAAGAGGAAGAATTATTGTCTCTTCAGGATGTAGCATGGGGGAGAAGAGATTACTGCTAGGTGATTCTGCACAAAATCTGCACAATCTGCCCCACCTGCCAACTACTTCGCAGTTCTATTTGTGCTGGGTTCCTCTTTCTCATAGAGAAGTATTTCTTGAACTGCTGTCATATATAGCTTTATTAGAAAGTGGAACCAATGGAAGGTGTACCTTGCCCTTTGAGGATGCTGTATTTGGGACAAAATTCAAGTTCCAAGGTGACCTTGATGGTGTTCTGTATCTTTATGATAGGCACAAAGGAAAGGCTCTAGCTGTAATAACACTGTGAGGAACATTTTAATGCTGTGCTCCTCAATAATACATTGAACAAGCACTTCACTGTCATCAGCCAATGTCATCAAGTAAATTGCAACTCTTAGTGACTCAACAGGACAGAGTAGAACAGTCCATCAGGGTTTCCCAGCCCATAAATCTTTATTTCAGAAACAGACTACATCATATTTATCTTGCAGAGTAGCTGATGCATTCAAACTGCCAGCTTTCAGGTTAGTAGCCAAACTTGTAGCCAATGCACCTCCCAAGCTCCTAGAAGACACGTTCACTGAGTGTTCACTGGGTGTAGCCGTAAGTCCAACAGTCACGGATTCCCTTCTCTAGAGTGGCACGCAGACAAGTGAACAAGCACTGAGTGTATCAAAGCAGACCCAGCAGAGAGGAAGCTCAGCTTGCTCTGGGAAAACAGAGGAGGAACCTTTGTGATGGTTGCTAGGCATCCTCATGGTGATTCCAATCCCTGCTGGCTCTGTGTGTGCAGAGTGGACTTGCTCCATAGGGCAGGCTGTGACCTTCCAGAAGCAGATTACCAGGCCTGTCCTGTGAGGTACCTTTGATTGGGTTTGAAGAATCAACCTCTTGGCTGGTAGTCAAGGGCTTTCACATCTTAGGAGAACCTTAGGGGATGCTGCCAAAGCAGGTGAGAGAAGACAAAAGCCAAAAACATAAACACTCAGCTATCGAACTGATCCCAACTCATAGCAGCAGCACTCCTCCGGCTATTGAAGCTGTAAATCTTTACTGCAGAAGACTGTCTCATCTTTTCTCCCAGGGAGTGGCTGGTGGGTTTGAACTGCCAACCTTTCAGTTCACAACCTTTCAATATGTCAATGCAATATACCATCTGAGCTTCCTCTTCTCATCATAGGTACGTAACGTCAAGTCGGAACTGCCTCCCAGCTGACCATCTAGTGAGTTTTCAGAGGCTCGCAGTAAAGCACAGGGAAGGAGATTGCCCACCTCTTTCATGTGGGACAGCTGGTGGATTTGAATGATGCGCCTTCGGGTTAGCAGTGCAACTTCCCACCACAAAGCCACCAAAGTTTACTGAGAGAGAAGCAGCAGCTCAGCCTTTGGATCTCAGTCACATTTCCTGAAGTTGTAGTGAGGTGTTATCCAGCTGATTACAACCCACAGTGAGCCTATGTACAAGCTGAAACCCTGCCAGGTCCCACGGCGTCCCCACAATGCTCAAGTCCTCACAATGGCAGTCACCCTGCCAATCATTCTCCTTGAAGGTCGCTCCTCACAGAGCCTTTTTCTGAGCATGATGATGGCCAGAATCTGATCCTTCCTGGTAACATGCCCAAAGTATCTGCCTCTGAGGAGCACCCAGGTTGTCCTTCTTCCAAGGCAATCCTGTTCATTTCTTGATGTTTATGGTCAATTCATCAACACCACGACTTAACGATATCAGTTCTCTCATCTTCCCTTTCATTATCCAACTTTCACAGGCATATGAAACAACATGGATTAGAGCAAATGTGCTTTTTTTTTACCATTCTTGCTCTTTAGCACTTTTTAAAGAGGCCCTTGACATCAGATTTACCCCACACAATGTCTTTTGAATTCTTAACAGTTGTTACCATGAGTATTGCTTGTGGACCCAAGTTAAACTAAATCCTTGATAACGTCAGTGTTTTCTCCATTTATCATATTGTTATAGCCTATTGGTCCAGTGGTAAGGATTCTTACTTTCTTTATATTGAGAGATAATCCATACCAAAGTTTATATAGTCTTTGGTCATCTTCAGAGAGTGCTTCAAGTTCTTTTCACTTTCTGCAAACAAAGTTGTGTCACCTGCATAGCTCAGGCTGTTGATCAATCTGCTACCTTCTTTGGTAAGAAGTCACACTGCAATCCTGAAGGCATGTGGTTCAAGCCACCAGTTGCTCCACAGGAGAAGGATGTGCAGTCTCCTCCCATGCGATTACTGCCTCTGATAACCCACTGGAGGGTCAGCTAAGGCTCAGTTACAACTTGATGGAACACAACAACAACATACATATTGAATAGGCATTAGGTGTGATAAAAAGATATAATCATGACATACAACTCACCTGATTTTAAATCACGCACTAACTTCTTATTCATGAATGATTCCTTCTTTGTTCATCTACAGGTTCTGCTTGAGCACAATTAAGTGTTCAGGGATCCCCATTCTTATCAATGCTATCTATTATTTATTATGATTCACACAGACCCTTTCATAGTCAAGAAAACATAAGATCTTTTTGGCACTTTCTGCTTTCCACCAAGATCCATCTGACATCAGTAATGATATGACTCATTCCACAACCTCTTTGGAATCCAGCTTGAATTTCTTCCAGGTCCTTGTTGATATAATGCTCTCGTCATTGGTGCATAATCTTCGGCAAGATTTTACTTGCATATGATGATAATATTGCACAATAATTTCTACATTAAATTTGATCACTTTTTAAAAAATAAATATTAATCTCCTTCAGTTGATTGATCAAGTCATTAAGGTCCAAATTTCTTGTCATAGGTAAATGGACACATCCATCATTGCATTTGTTTGCTCAACTGGCATTCCACCAGTTCCTGATACCTTATTCTTCTGTACATGCTTTCAGTGCAGCTTTTACATCTTGCTACCGTCCTACTGAGTCTTGATCATATATTACTTCTTGAAATGGTTGTATTGACTATTTCATTTTGATGCCATGACTCTGTGTTTTCCTTCTATCTTCTTTTAATGCTTCTTTTGTTTTTCAATATTATGCCCATGGAATCCTTCAGTGTTGCAGCTCAAGGCTTGAATTTCTCCCTCAGTTCTTTCAGCTTGAGAAATGCCAAATATATTCTCTTTGGGTTATCTAAATTCAAGCTTTTGCATATTTGGTTATAATATCTTGCTTTGTTTTTTCAAGCTGCCCTTGGAAATGTTCTATTCTGCTCTCTAATTTCATCGTTTCTTCCTTTGGAATAAGCTCTCCCCTGGAGGGTGTTTCAGAGGCCATTCTAACATCGATTTTGGTTCTTTCTTTCTTTCTCTCTCTCTCTTTCTTTCCCTCCCTCCCTCCCTCCCTTCTTTCTTCCTTCCTTCCTTTCTTTCTCTTTCTTTCTTTCTTTCTTTCTTTCTTTCTTTCTTTCTTTCTTTCTTTCTTTCTTCTTTCTGTCTTTTTCATGACATTTAGCTTTCTTCATATGTGATATTTATTCATCATGTAATTCCATAATTACTCTCTTCTTCTGTCATTAGTGTTTAATACATCAAATCTTTCCTTGAGACAATTTTTCAATTCAGGTAAGATAAACTCAGGGCTCTATTTTGGCATTCAGGCACTTATTTCAAATATTTTCCATTCCAGTTTGGGGCTGACATGTGAGCACTTGATGGTCTGTCCCACAGTGGGCCCAGTGTTTATAGAGATAGACTAGTCTAGTTGACATTTAAGAACTCAGGGTGTTTTTCTGACCTTTCAAACTGACCAAGTGTTTCTTTCAGAGAGTTGGGTGGTTTGTTTGTTTTGGTTTGGGTGTTTGCTTGGGGTTTTGTGTTTTTGTTTTTTTTTCACATCCTCACTAGACATATATGTTGGTATGTGCTTGGAACTGACTCATAGCTGATCCCCAGCTCCAGTGGGTTTTCAGAGGCCGTAAATCTCACAGGAGGAGATTGCTTATCATTCTCCCATAGAGCAGCTGATAGGTTTGAACTCCATTCCTTTGAGTTGGACTTGTAACTCCTTGTAACTAGGCCACAAGAACTAGACATTGTGTTGTTGTTGTTAGGTGTCATTGAGACCAACTCATAGTGACTCTACGAACAAAAGATTTGAACCCTGTCCTATCCTCTGCCATCCTCACAATTTCTAACATACTTGAGACCATTGCAGCAGCCGCTGTGTCAATCTTCTTCTCCTTTGCCGACCTTCCAGACTTTCCAAGCATAGTGTCCTTTTCCAAGCAATAACATCTCCTAACAGTATTCCCAAAGTATGTGAGACAAAGTTTTGTCATCTTTACCTCCAAGAATCATCCTGGCTGCACTTCTCCAAGACTTTGTTCTTTTAGAAATCCATGAGAAATTAAGTCCTCTCCTCTAACACCACAACTCAAAGGTGTCAATTCATCTTCTGTTATCCTTATTCACTGTCCAGCTCTCAGATTCATAGCAAGTGATTGAAAGGTCTGAGTCAACTGCACCCTAGTCTTCAAACTGACATCATTGTTCTTCAGTAATCTGAAGAGGTCCCTGACTGCAGACTTTCCCATTGCAATATGTCTCCTGATCTTCAAACTGCTGGTACCAACTGTGTTGATTGTAGCTCCAAGTAAGATGAAATCATTGGCGGTTTCAATCTTTTCTCCATCTATCACAATGCTACTTATCGGTCCAGTGGTGAGAATTTTTGTTTTCTTGATGTTGCGATGTAATCCGTTTTGAAAGCGATAGTCTTTGATCTTCTGTAGGAAGTGCTTCAAGTCCTCCTCACTTTCAGCAGAATTTGAAATAACTCAGTCTTCTGTAGATGAGAGGGCAAGAAAGAGCCTCCAGCGGTTCTAACAGCTACCACAGCTGACCTGCCAGGGGCTTTTCAGAGGCTGTAACAGATTACCCATCTTTCTCCGTCAGAGCTGCTGGGGGATTTAAACCATCTGCCTTTGAGCTGGCAGCACAACTCCTTACCCACCATCAGAGCCCCACTGCTCATCAAACTGAAGAGGAAAGCAAAAATATGAAGGTGGGGCAAAAAGGAGGAGGATAGAAACAGAGAAAAACAATAGTGATCAATATGCAAGACTTCTTTTCAGCACTTTGACTTCTCTGATTTACTCTAACAGACATTTACTGAGTACTCGGTGCCAAGCCTCGTGCTGTGGAGGCAGAATCCAGAACATTGAGGCTCTCAGCAAAGGGTGGCAAGATGGGGACTCAGACAAGGAAGTGACTTTTGCAAAGAGCATTCATTTGAGTCTGATTGAAAGTTTGACGAGCTGTTAAATGGGAGGATTCTGTGCCATCCAACTCCACTTAAGCCCTCAGCTCAACCATCAAATGGCCCCATTCATGGCGCAGCTGCAGGATTCCTGAGGTTAACGCCAGTGGGTGCCGAGCATGCAAATGAGAGCTCAGCCTTGGCTTCTGACACTCTGCAAGCTTTGACGAAGAACAAGCGGGCATTTGTTAGGGGGAGACCCACAAAGGCCCCACAGGAGAGGGGACTGAATGCTCCAGGGGATTCCAGGCCAAATGCAAAAAGGATGGTGTAATCTCTGCCACCCCAGCTTGTGTGACCTCACTTGCTCGCTGGCTGTGGAGGCTTCTGACAGGCCCAGCTGGCCCAGACAGGGCCCCTGAACAGAACGGGGGGTGGCAGCTCTTGAGGAAAGTGAGTGGGCCTTCTGTAGCCCACAAGGTGAGGGTTAGCCACACGAGGTAAACAAAAACAAGAGAGCATAAAGGCTTATTTTTGTGCCAGTACCAGTGGCATTTCTCCCCAAAATATACTCAAGAAGGAACTAATGAAGAGAGCACAGGTGGCAGGGATATAGAGAAAGGCATATAGAGAACACTGCAAAAAGCAAACCTTTTCTAGATAATTGCTTGTGGAATTCAGTTCTCCAAATAACTCCAATATAGTTTATTTTGAAATTAGGTTCTGCTACTTTACCAGAGATACAGTTGCATATATTGCCTTAAGGGCATCATTCCTAACCAACTACTTGGTACTTTTATAGATTATAAAATGAGTTATTGCCGTTGTTGGCCATAGAATCAGAGCCAACTCATAGCTGACCCTCTAGAAGATTTTCAGAGGCTATAAAGCACCTAGTAGACAACTGCCAGTCTTTCACCCATGTAATTGAACCACTTATCTTTGGGTTGGAAGCACCACTCCGTGTATGTATAGACCAGAACTTCTAAACCTCAGTACTATTAACATTTTGAGACAGATCACTCTTATGATAAGGAGTGGTCCTGTGCATTATGGGGTATTTAACAGCATCTCTCAACTCGACTCATTAGATGACAGTAGTGTGATCTTGTTCCCCACCCCATCTCAATGAAAAAGTTCTCCTGAAATTGTCACATGTCCCTCGGGCATCCAGAGCACAATTGCCACATGTCCAGCTGTGCACAGTTGAGAGCCAGTGGTATAGAGGAAAGGTGAAAGAAGGTTTTGTTATGAAATTCTCAAAGAAAACAAAAGAGAGGAATTGATCTTCCTTGTTTCTTCGAATTAACACTTTGTAGTACAAGGAAGAAGGCTAAAATAGCCATACATAACAACAGGTAGGACTTCTCACCTTCTACATACACCCATGTAATGCTCAAACTGCAGTCTGCTTATGAAGCCAGACAGTTCACTCACATTCACCCATTAGTTGGTTAAATGGCATCCCATAGGCAAAATCTGGTCTTGGACTATGTGTTTAGCGCTGTTTGAAGTGCTCACACAGCCACACACTATTACGATGACTTGATTAAACAGTAATACCCCGAAAGACTGGCCCTGGAAAACACTTAACGCTGCTACACAGGAGCTTCCGTGGAGCTCAGGATACTGAAGCTATTTTCAGCAGGGCTTCTGAGATGAAAATAACTTTCCCTATGCTCTGGTGGCCTATTGGCAAGAAGCTAAACTGCACTCCTGAAGGCACGCAGTTCAAGGCCACCAGCTGCTCTGCCGGAGAAGGATGGGCAACCTCCTCCCGAGAGATTAACTGCCTCTGAAATCTCACTGGAGGGTCAGCTGTGGGTCCGTTTCTGACTCGATGTACACAACAACAACATGCCAGAAAGTTTGGAAATGCTTCTCTTATTGTCACAATAAGATTCTCTTATTGGCACAAAAGATGGCTGATCCCACAGAGAAGCTCTAACTGCTGAAGTGAACCCAGGAATAAGAACTTACGAGACGGAGAGACAAAGAGGTTGGGTAGGCGGGCAAAGGTAGAAGTCCGGGTGGGAGAGGCAGCTGGTTTTGATAAGAAAATTACAAACTGGCTGCATTTATCTTGGTTTTTTGAGAACTTGGAAATTAACCTAAGCAAAATGTTAGTCTATTCTTTAAAATGAAATCTCTAAGGGTAGAGATTGTATTCTCTCTGTCTTTTTAGCACCTACATCTAGGATTATATCCCTGTTACCTGGTATTTGTAAGAGTTCAAGGAATTTTTATTAAATAAATTCTGTAGTTAACTGGTAAGGAGGGGAGCTCTGGTGGCCTAGTGGCAAGAAGCTGTGCTGCAATCCCGAAGGCACTTGGTTTGAGGCCGTCAGTTTTTCCATGGGAGAAGGATGGCCAATCTCCTCCCTTGTGATGAGCTGCCTCTGAAAACCCACCAGAGGGTCAGTTATGGGTCAATTCCCACTCTACTGCCTCATTTGTCTCTTTTGGAGCAGCTGGTGGGCTTGAACTGCTGACCTTTTGATTAGCAGACCAACATTTAACCTGCTGTGTCACCAGGATTTCTATTGTTGTATCAATAGATACACAAAGCTTTATACATGACTGTTCACAGCAGCTGTATTTAGGATAGCCAAAATCTCAAAAGAGCTTTTTGAGGTAAGATGAGTAACAAACTGAGATCTATTTAGATAAGGAACCACTATCCTGGTGTAAAAAGGAAGGAACGACTGATATATCCATCCTCCAACATAGATGACTCTTCAAAATATCATGAGGAAAAAAATATAAACTGAGGAAGTATACATTCTATGAGTCTGTGTATACTATGTTGTAGAATAGGAAAAATAATCTGTGATGATAGAAATCAGTTCCATGGTTGCTTCTGGGGGTGAGAAGGATTGTCAGGGAAAGGATATAGAATCTTCTGGGATGTGGAAATGCTCTTTGCATTGGTTTGATTTTTGGTGTGTTTTTTTTTCTAAAAAAAAAAGTTACTATTGGATTCCAACACATGGAGACCTCTATGTGTGTCAGAGTAGAACTATGTGTGCTCCACAGGGTTTCAAGTGGCTAATTTTAAAGAAGTATAGTACCAGGCCTTTCCTTGAATACTAATGAATGAAGACCAGATGATAGGATATCAAGAATATTTTCCATGAAGAATGTGAAAGGTCACCACAGAGGAACAAAAACGACCAAGATGGATGTCAGAAGAGACTCTGAATAGTGTGTTAGAGCTCTAACAAGCCAAAACAAAAGGAAGTTAAAGAGCTGACCGGAACATTTCAAAGGGCAGCACAAGAAGACAAAGTATTATAATGAAATGTACAAAGGGTTAGAGTTGGAAAATCAATAGGAATGAACTCGCTTAGCATTTCTTAAGCTGCAGGAATTGAAGAACAAATTCAAACCTCAAGTTTCAATACTTAAGGATGCTGTAGCAGGTGTTGAATGATCCAGTAAGCATCAGAAGAAGAGTGACTATATCAAAAAGAATTGGCTGACACAGTCAAGATTCTTGGTACCAGCAGCCATGAAATCAAAAGAGAAATTGTATTGGGGAAATCTGCTGTCAGGACCTCTCCAGAGTACTGAAGAGCAATGATGTCAGTCTAGAGACTAAGTTGTGCCTGATCAAAACCTTGGTCTTGCAATTACTTGCTGTGAATCAGAGAGCTGGGCAATGAATAAGGATGAATGAAGAATTGATACTTTTAAGTCATGATGCTGGAGAAGAGTATTGAATATAACATGGACTGCTAAGAGAACAAACAGGTTTCTCCTGGAGAGGGTGAAACCAGGCTATTCCTTGGAAGCAAGGATTTTAAAGCTCCTTCTCACATATTTTGGGCATGTTACCAGGAGCAAACAGTTCTGGGAGAAGGACATCATGCTTGGAAAGGTAGAGGGACAGCACAGAAGAGGAATATCACAAATACGATGGATTAACTCAATGACTGGGGTAATAGGGGTAGGTGTGTTGGAGATAACAAAATTGGCTCAAGATATAGCAGAGTTCTGTTGTTGCTGTTGTTATGTGCCGTCAAGTCGTTTGCGACTCATAGCGACCCTATGCACAACAGCCCTAAACCCTGCTCTATCCTGCGCCAACCGCACTGCCTCTGACACACCCATCCCGATTGCCCCAGTCACCGAATCAATCCATCTCATAGAGGGTCTTCCCCTCCTGAGCTGTCCCTCCACCCTCCCAAGCATGATGTCCCTCTCCAAGGACCTGTCCCTTCTGGCAACATGTCCAAAGTATGTCAGACGAAGCCCCAGAATCCTTGCCTCCGAGGAGTAGTTTGGTTTAATCCTCTCCAAGATGAATCTGTTTGTTTTCCTGGCAGTCCATGGTACATTCAGTACTCTTCTCCAACACCACAGCTCAAAAGCATCCACTCTCCTTCTGTCCTCCCTAGTCATTGTCCAACTCTCTGATGCATAACAAGCGATTGCAAAGACCATGGCCTGTATCAGGCGCACCTTAGTCTCCAGAGAGACACCGTTACTCCTGAGTACTTTAGAGAGGTCCCTAACAGCACAGAGCTATTGTACATAGGATAGCAATGAGTAACAAGTGACTTGACAACATAACAACTAAAAAACAGCATATTTATGGGTGAAGTGTGATGAAATCTGCAGCTATTTTCAGTGGCTCTTGGATTGACAAAAAGAGAAAGCAAATATGACAGAATTGGATAATTGGTAAATTTGATGAAAGATATACAGTAAGTAGTTCATTGACATTTTTATGAGCTTTCCTGTAGATACAAATATTTCAAAATTGTTGTGGGAAAATAAGTAAAATTTGAAAAGCTATTCTCTTAGTTATCATTTTCTCACAAAGAGGAATTGGAAGACAAAATCATTACTACTGCACATTTTCTCTCGGTTATGTAGGAAAGTCTAATCCATCCCTCTAGCTCAAGAAATTCCAACCTACTACCCCTGAGTGGATTCAGATCCACAGTGACTCTGTAGGTAGGCCAAAATAGAACTCCTGAGAGAATTTTGAAAGTTATGGAATCAAGCTGCCTCATCTTCCCCTCATGGAATGACTGGTAGGTTAGAAGTCTAATAATTTTATCCATCTGTCCGGTTCTTCAGTTGTCATGGTAACTTAGTGTGCTACATGTTAGAACACCAACCAAAAGTCAGCTCTCTGTGGGAGATAAATAGACTGTCTTGTCTTCTAAAGACTTACAGCCTTGGAAATCTGATCGCGTTTGAATCAGCTTGGTGGCAATGGGGTTTACATGGCACAGTCGGCTCAGTTATCATGCTGACTCAAAGGTCATGCCTCTTCAGGAGTTCGAATCCACAAGCATCTCTAAGGGAGCACGAGGAACAATCTCCACCCATGTGATTTCCAGCTTCAGAAACCCGCTGGAGGGCCAGCTATGAGTTGATTCCAACTCAATGGCAATGACATTGGCTTTCTATTTTTAGTTCTTTTTCAAGAACTCTAGAGAGGTCCCCGAGAGCAGACTTTTGCAATGCAATTCATCTTTTGATTTCCTGGCTGCTGGTATCAAGAGAGGAAGACCATTGATGAGATGGATTGATTCAGTGACTGGGGTAATGAAGACAGGTGTGTCAGAGACCATAAGGTTAGCACAGTCTAGAGCAGGGGCCAGGGTTGTTCTATATAGGGTCGCTATGTTCAGGGCTGTTCTATATAGGGTCGCTATGACTTGCAAGTGGCTCAATGGCACATAACAAAATAACATTCACGAATGCATTTAGCTGTTTAGTTCATTCTTTTGATAGGGACAAAGAAACTATGTAATGTTGAAATCATAGAAACTAATTGAAAAACAGAGTAGCAGAGGCTACAGGAGAACTTCCAGCCACAATCTGTACTATTTCTTGAACCTAAAACGTCCCTAAATGGTGCAAAGAGTTAACACTATAGGCTGGTAGCCAAAAAGGTGGAGTTTGGCGTCTTCCCCAGAGACACCTTGAAAGAAAGACAAGGACAATTACTTCTAAAAAAAAAAAACACACAAAACACGCCACCCAAAGCCCTGTGAAGCATGGTTCCACTCTGACACATGTTGCTATGGATCAGAATCCATTTGTAGGAAAAACAGAAATAAAAAGCCTGAATTTAAACGACTTGGATCCACAATCAACACTCATGTTAATAGCAGTCTAGAAATCAAGACATATTGCGTAGGGAAAGTCTGCTGACAAGGATCTCTGCAAAGTGGTGAAGAACACGACATCAGTCTAAAAAACTAAGGTATGCCTGATATAAGCCATTGTATTTTTTCATTGTTTTGAATGCATCTGGAAGTTGGACAATGAATGGGGAAGAGCGAGGAAAACTTGATGCATTTGAATTGTGGTGGTGAAGATTACTGAATATCCCATGGACTGCCAGAAGAACAAGTCTGCCTTGAATGACGTGCAAACAAGGGGCCCCTTAGAGTCAACCATGATGAAACTTCGTCTCACACACTTTGGCTGTGTTGTCAAGAGAGACTGTTGTTACTGTTAGGTGCCATCAAATCGAGTACAACTCAGAGACCTTGTGAACAAAAGATCTGAACCCTGTTCTATCCTGCACCATCCTCACACTTCCTGACACACAAAAACCCACTGCAGCAGTCATTGTCTCAATCCATCAGGTTGAGGATCTTCTCCTTTGCTGACCCTCCACTTTTCCCAACATCACGTCCTTCTAGAGGAAATAGCCCCTTCTAGCAACGTGCCCAAAGTATACGAGGCGAAGTCTCATCATTCCTGCCTCCAAAGAACACTCTGGCTGCACCCTCTCTAAGTCATATCTGTCCATTCTCTTGGCTGACCGTGAGATGTTCTGTGCTCTTCTTCAATACCACAGCTTGAAGACATCAATTCTTTTTCCATAATCCTTATTCATTGTCTAGCTCTCAAATTCATAGCAAGTAATTGGAAAGACCATGGCCTGAATCAGATGCACCTTAGTCTTTAAACTGACATAATTACTCCTCAATAATTTGGAGAGATCCCTTAACTGCAGATTTTCCCAGTACAGTGAGTCTCCTTACTTCCTGACTGCTGGTACCAAGGGTGTTAATTGTGGATCTAACCAAGATGAAGCTGCTGACTGTTTCAATCTCCTCTCCATCCATCATGACACTGTCTATTGGTCCAGCGGTAAGAATCTTTATTTTCTTGATATTGAGATGCAATCCATACTGAAGGCTGCATTCCTTGTTCTTCTGCAACAAGTACTTCAAGTTCTCCTCACTTTGAGCAAACAAGGTTGTGTCATCTTGTCATCTGCATAATGCAGGTTATTGATGAGTCTCCCTCCAGTCCTGATGCCATACTCCTTTTCTTTGAGTCCAGCTCTCATATAATTTGCTCAGTATACAGATTAAATAGGTATGGAGAGAGAAAACAACCCTGACACACTCCCTTCTCAATTTTAAACCATGCAGTGTCCCCCTGCTCTGTTCACATAAAAGCCTCCTAGTCCAGGTATAGGTTCTACATGAGCTCAGTTTAATGCTCTGGGAGACTAGGCCTTGGATAAAGACATGATGGAAAACTGGAGGGTAAGAAAAGGAGAGAAAGGCTCTCAACAAAATGGTAAGCTTTTGGCTTAGCAGAGAGGGTGAGGATTGTGCAGGATAGAACACGTTTATGATCCACTGTTCATAGGGTCGCTATGAGTTGTAGTTGACTAGATGGCAATGAACAACAACAACTTCTACGATTTACTATAAGTACATATGTGCTACATTTACCTAAATTTTTAATATTTGTCAAATCCTTTCATCTTGGCAAATGATAGGGCAAGATCTGTATGCGTTGTTCATAAGGTTATTGTGAGTCACAGTCAACTCAATGGCACATAACAACGACAACTCATCTGCCTGCGGATGCCTTTGCCCCAAGTCTTCTGCAGAGCCAGCACTGGCAGTTCAAATGATCTTCCAGATGATCAACACTTGATCTGATTTGCATTCTAGGACTGGAATATTAAGCGGGTCTGGAAAGAGGCAAACAGGATTAGTTGGTGGTTCCCAGGCAATAAATGTCACAGGTAAGAAAGGGCAGGTGCATGGCCTGTGTTCAGATGGCATTTGTGGAGGGAAAAGGGAGAACAGCCTTAATTCCCCGTGTAAATTATACAGTCTGGCAGGCTGTCAACGCAGTGAGAAAGCAAAGATGTGAATATATTGGGTAAACGTGTGAAATGAGAAGAATATGCCAGGTTCAGAAGATTTACTACCAAGATTTGCTTCAGCGGGGATGCGTTCAGAGTATCCAGACACTGAATTTGGGAAAGCTTGGCTCCAAGACAAGGGGAAGGGATGAAAGAAAGTAGGGGAATTCTATTTAAAAAAATTCTGTCACGGAGTTCACATGACAAAGGGATACCAGATAAAGGTTTTTGTCTGAGTATTAGCAGATTGTAGACCAGGCAGATATCATCTGAAAAAAATGCTTCAAGAGCTAATCTTACTCAATTGCCTTGGGAGCTCTGGTGTCCTAGTGGCAAGAAGCTGCGGTGCAATTCTGAAGGCACGTGGTTTGAATCCCACCAGCCGCTCTGTGGAGGGGAAGTGGTAAGGATGGATAATCTCCTCCATGGGAGTAACTGCCTCTGAAAACCCACGGGAGGGTCAACAGTGCACAATCACAAACAATAGGGAGATAAATTTGAGGTGGTTCCCCCCCCCCCACCTTACTCGCTGTTTCTGTAATAGTTAAAAGCAGGTTGTTTTTTAGGAAGCAGCTAGTTTTGCAATATGCTACTCAAAATCAAGCTTGTTACCACTGAGTAGGTTGAGATTCATGGTGATACCATGTGTTTAATAGGGTTTATTTTAGCCTTTGGAAGCCCACCACCTAGACCTCATTATAGCCTAAGGGCCTAGGGGTGGGTACAAATTCACAGCAGTTTGGTTAGTAGTGTTTAACTATTGGTGTAAAATGTCAAACAATACCTGATGGGAAGTGAATGTGGCATTGTCCTAGCCGTGGTCTTTGAAACAGCTCACCACGTGGCTGGGTAGGACTTTGCCAGTGCGAAGTGTCTGTGTCTTTCACCAAACAAGGTAATTTAATGCTGTTTTTAGGTGCCATGGAGTCAGCTCCAGCTCACATTGACCCTATGTATAACAGTCCAAAACCTTGCCCATTCCTCACAACCTCAGCTGTGCTTAAGCCCACTGTTCCAGTCACCGTGTCAATCCATCTTGTTGAGAACTCTCTAACCTTCTCTGACCCTCTACTCTCCAAATACAGTGCCTTTTGCCAAGGACTAGCTGCTCCTGATGACTCACCCAAAGTCTCACCATCCTTGCTTCTAAGAAGCAGCCTGCTTGCACTTCTTCCAACATAGATTTGTTTGGTCATTTGGTCATCCTTGGTATGTTCAATATTCGTTGCTTATACCACAATTCAAAGGTATAATTCTTCTTTGGTCTTCTTTACTCATTGTCTATCTTTCATATGCATATGAAGCAATTGAAAATACTATGGCTCAGCTGATGGGCACCTTGGTCTTTAAATGGAAATTCTTAACACTTTAAATAAGTCTTCAATAGCAGATTTTCCCAGTGAAATACAATGTTTGATTTCTGCTGCTTTCATGGATCCTGATTGTGGTTCCACTGAAATGAAATTCTTGACTACCTTGATCTTTTCTCCATTTGTTATGATGCTACATAAAAATGATGGTTAGCTTCACAGGTAAATCTAGAAGCAGAACTATGTTCCTCTACAGGTTAAGCAGGGAATCACTGAGCGAACAGACTTTATGAATGCTTCTGGATCCTTGTCTGCTCAAGGGTTACCCATGCCAGGTTCTACTACATTACTCCTATAGGCTACTAACAATTGTTGGAATTTACAAAGTGCTTTCGGTTTATAGCCCTTGAAGAGCGGGCTTTTTGGCGTGTGTTTTTATAAACACAAATATTAAGCCTGAAAGAATTAGTGTCTTGTTCAATGTCACATAGGTTAAGGTATTAGTCTTAGCCTTTGAAGAAGTAATCATTCATGTTACCCAAAAGAATCTCTTTTGTCTGGAAAAACTGGGCATGGGTAACAAACTCATGAGTGATAAAAGAAACATGGGGTTCAGGATTATATGCATGTGAGCAGATGGGCAAAAGAAAACAGACCCAAGACTCCAAGATTTCTTATATAAGCAGGTCTTAGTGAAAAGGTATCCAACAGTTTACACCAAGAGTTCAGTGTCCATTACATCATCAGCCAAGGGTAATCTGGGGAAAGTATTTTTCTGTTTATTCTCAGGAGCAATGGATACTCTCCCAAAAGTATCCATTTCAGCAAGTTAAGGAATTCCTGGGCATGCAAGTGGACTGTTGTTCTTTTTATTCACCTTGCTCATTCTGCACGCTTTTAGGTGCAATGTGCAGGAAATTGGACCTCACTGGTAACTAGAAGAAGTGGGTTCAAATCACAGAGCTGGCAGAAGCTCCCCTTGTGACATTTAGCCTCTGTGGGCTTGATTCAGTTGCCTGAAAACTAAAGGAACTTTCTTAAAACCCTTCTTAACTTTAATATTCTGTCAGCCTCAAAAGAAGAGAACAAAAATTGCCTCTCTTCCATTCCTTCCTTGTCTGACTTTTGAAGACATCTGGGAGTTCATAAGGAAACTCTGGTGAACTGGTGGGTAAGGAGTTGCACTGCCAACCCAATGGTAGGCAGTTCAAACCCACCAGCCTCTCCAGGGAAAAGAGATAGGCAATCTCCTCCCTTGAGATATACAGCCTCTAAAAACCTGCCGGAGGGTCACCTGTGAGTTACGTTATGTTCCAATTTGACAACACTTAACAACAACAGTACCCCTTAGGGAGTTGCACTGCTAACTTAAAGGCTACACCACTCTAGCAGTTCGAATCTACAAGCAAGCTATTCAGAAGAAAGATGGGCAATCTACTCCTACACAATTTACAGCTTCAGAAACCAAATAGAGGATCAGCTATGCATCATTTCTGACTCAATAATAATGACTTTGACTTTGAAGTTGAGTCACTGAACAGGCCTGCATTATATTCATCTAAAGCCATGTATCTGGACAGAGGAAAGCCCTACATCTTTGATGACTAGAATTCTGTAGGACAAGTGCTATGATCTTGATTCTGCCTTCTAAGAAGCTGCCCCATACTTGTACTTCTTCGTCCTCTTCCCTCAGCATCCCAGCGACAATGCTAACTGCTATGAGGTCAGTTATTCTTCAGAAGGGCAGGGAAGCTCTTTAGACTCCTCTGTGAAATCTTAACTGGGAGAGTTCTGGAAGACAAGCACTTGGTTTCAATACCATATTCAGTAATATTTGTTATTTGTTACAAACACTGCCATGTCACAAATCGATTTGCTAATGCATTTCCCGCTTGTGTAAATTTAGATTTGTACCATTGTGGGGGTTTGTGAGTGAAAAGAAAAGAGGGGTGCTATTTAATGCATCCACTGGGAATAGTGCACAACCCTCTGCACAGACAGGAAGATAGCCCGCTGCTTCGAGTGACTCTAATTCATGGTGACCCGGTGTGTGACAGAACGAACGCTGCTGGTCTGTACCATCCTCACCACTGTCTGAATGTTTGGGCTATTGTAATAATCCATCTTATCAATGGCACGCTTTGCATTTTCTGGACTTAGATATCCCCACATGTGATGGGCTTCTCCCACGATTGAGGATAGCACAGTGTCTGTTAGGTTCCAGAAGATTTTCACTGGCTAATTTACATAAAAGAACACCCTAAGTAGACCTTGGTTGTGAGAGGCAAAAATCTCCCATGTCTCTTCAATGGAAAAACAGGTCTTCACTGATGGAGTATGTAACTCATTACAGTCTCCAAAGGTAGCGTTTTAGGGCCAGGAGGCGCATCATTTCAGGGACTATTATGACCAATGGATCAGGTTGACCCTAAGCACTATAGATCTAAAACAATGCTTTCTTTGAAGCCATGTGGCCAACCTCTTGACAGATTCACAAATATCATCTCTTATTCATTTTGCTACCTATGAGAAGGGGCACAGCTGAGGTGATAATATAAGTAGCTTGTGAATTTTATGTGCAAGTATGTACAAAATTATAATGGTGTTATTACATCTGGAACATAAATATTTATGAACACTAATAAAACTGTCTCAGACTCTGGGCTCACTTCCCCAAATAGATCCTCGTTACATGAATAATAACCTCCAGTTAAAGTTCTGCTTAGACTAAGTCAGGAGATGGGTAAAAATAGATGACTCGCCACTGTATTGTACTAAACAGCAGAAACAAACGTGTCTCACTTTTGTGTTGGGTGGTCTGAGAGCATCACTGCAAATGAAAAGAAACATCATCAGTGGCCCCAAAGCATTTCTGATTTCTCACACACTGAATTGCATTATGCAAATGTGCTAAGCTCCACATAAAGACAGTGAGGACAAGAATCTTTGACTTTGGATTTTGCTTGCTTTAGAGCAAATGTCTAGATCCACAATACTTTCTGTTCTGGGCAATTAAAATAGAATTGGGATGGGGGAGGAGTGAGTGAACCAGTTACCCAGGCCCACAGAGGCTTTCTGTTATAACTCTGTATAACTTCAACCTCCTCGACACGCCAAGCTACACAACAGATCAATGGCTTCGCTTTGCTTCTAAAATTAAGTGACTGACTATCTTCAGCCTATAATTCTTTAAAAATCTCACACCTGTCTTGGTTTTACAGCCAGAAAAAAATCCGTAACGGTGTGCTGTTTGTTCTCTTGACTACGCTGAAATACTCTGGAAGCTAATTTGCAGTGTCACCTGCTAAGCGGCCATGCTATTGAAGCACCGAGAATTTCAGGGGTAAACGACTGTTTTAATTGCAATGTACTCGTGATGTGTGAGGGGCTGCAGGGCCGAACACCTCTGCAGCCATGCTCCCTACTGCTTTGTGGCCAGTGTGGCCACGCTCTGCTAGTGGCCATCCCAGCACCCAGCACACAGGTAGCTATGAATACTGTTGAGGAGAATAAAGCAAACGCTGCAGGTACATGACAAAGATTATTATGGCATTTTGACAAGCTAGATGCTGCAACTCTGGGCACTGGCCAGCAGCAAAAGAATAAAACATTACCAGAAATACAATGAATATTCTTTTGACCTAAGCTGATCAAAGCCAACATGGATTATCAATTTTTATCAGATCTTCAAGCACCTCCCCGCAACAGCCTATTCAAAGTGAACCTGGGCTGCTTTTACTCTTTGATCAGACTTTACCTGCCAAGATGCCAGCTAACTCTGACAAAATCGCTCTTGCTAAGGAGCCCTGGGGGCCTAATGGGTTACATGTTGTGTTGTTAACCTAAAGGTCAACAGTTCAGATCTACCAGCATCTCCTTGGGAGACAGAGGCTCCTTGGGAGGCTCCTTTTATAAGGATGAAACTTAGAAACCAGTGGAGGAGTCCAAGAGTCGGGACTGACTTGACAGCAAGTTTGGGGTTAATGTCACCAAGGCAGATGGTTTGAAAAATCTGTACCAATTTTCTTCTTCACATGACATAGAAGCCCCACGTGATAAAAATCATTCCTCTATTTTATTTCATACTGCTCCCTGCCTGGCTCTGTGTCATGGCCTTCCTGGCATCTTTCAGCTCCTGAAATGCTCCGACATGCTGTTTCTTCTGCCTGCATATCTTCCTACCCCCCAAGCCATTTCCTCTCTGCCAGGCCAACTCTCCAGGTCTCCATATCCCACCTTTCTCCAGGAGAATGCTTCCTAACCCCATTTTCCCACTGGCACTGAGACTCTTGTATATCTCCATATTCTTAGCATACTGGACACTTGAAAAATTATTGTTGACTGAATTAATAAATGAGTGTTGAAAGAAAATTAACACATGGTTTGCTACAAGGGGATACCAATTGTGAAAAGTGTCAAATTCCCATTAGGTTTAAAGAAAACTTAAAAAAATCTTTGTCTAGAAGTCTATGGCCTTTCCTTTTACCATTTCTTCACCATTGGGACTACTCCTCCACATCTCATTTTCATTGTCACCAAGTCAGAACCAACCAAACCGTTGGTTTTCCAAGGCTACAAAATCGCACGGGGTAAGATGGCTCATCTTTCTCCTATGGAGCTGCTAGTGGATTCGAACTGCCAAGGTGGTACTGCCTTTGGATTAGTTAGTAGTGCAATTCCCTGCAGTCTCTGCCACCAGCATTCACCATTAAGAATCCCAAAATCTCTGTAGATGTTCATTGAAATGAAAAATAAACAACCTAAATTTTAAAAAAAAAAAATAGTAATTGCCTCAACTGTTTTAGACTATAATGCGAGACTGCCATCTACTGGTCAAGATGGACAGTACTTTAAATTCTTCATTTTCTCAGGAATTGGTATGTTAAAGATGGGCGGGGCTTTGAGTCCAACAAGCCTAAGCATTTCCTTTTTTTCAAAGGAGAAATGAATCTCTCTTAGATTGTAAGCGATCCGTCAAGGCCATACAAGCTGATTGGTGGAAGGGCTCAAATTCTCATTAGACTTCCAAACAAAAGCAGGCGTTCCTGGGTTCTTAATTATAAACTCTGGATAGGAGTCACATTTGCTTCTTATATTTTCCGAAAGGAGTATTTGACAGTTGTTGCAGGTTATACTCCAGGAATCTCTCACCCCTTCGGTAAAAGATTCTTTCTCCCTGGCTAGAAAGCCGAGGATCTGGATTTCTGCTTTCTGTCCAAGAATTTCCTGAATCTGAAAACTAGCCCTATGGGATCAGGTGAGGAAGACAACACTTAGAAAACTTGGACACTCACACCATGAAGGTCAGTCTAGGTTGTGGTACAGGACATGTGTTGCATGCTATTGGATCGCATGCCATCAACAAGGTTCCGAGGGATTTAGAAACAAGCCAGACGTTTGTGTTCTGAAAGCCATGGTCTTTCATGGAAAAACTGACACATTGGAACTGAAAGAACTAGAAATTGTCGTGTTAATCAGAACAGACAGCATCAGGATAAAACCTTCCAGAAAGTCCTCCTTCAATGAGTTGGCAAAACTGGCTCCAGAAGCACTAAGTGTTCCAGTAGATACATATTTTATATTTTAAAGACCCCACGGGACAGGTTTTAACCATAGGCCTCTTTTTATTTAAGTGTGGTTAGCGGGGAAATATGCCTTTTAACATTCCTGGGATCAACGCAGAGTCAACCCAAACCAAACAACATGTCAGTACCTGCCAGCCCAGTTTCGCTTTCCCCTAACAATTCTCAGAACAGAGCACTCAGGAGACTGGACTTCCTGAAACTAAGGAGGGAAAAAATGTGACTGCCTGGAAGTTCTGAGTACTTTGGGAAAATGTCCCTGGAATTCTTTGGCTCTGAATGTAATTTCTTAAATTTTTTTTTTTTTTTTTCAAAATCATGCCAACAGCAAATGGATGTGTTCAGTTTGTTCATTTTACTCCTCCTCAACTTGGAAAAGTATCATCTTTCTCTGATACCCCCAGTATGACCATTGAATCCCCTCCAATACTGGGTGAAGATCATGACAGAGGGTCTGGAAGGGTTAAGAATCAGTTGAGGTGTCATTTAATCCCTGCATGGTTGAAATACAATTTTTTCTCTTGAAAAAAAATATGAGAACATGTGAAGGAAAAGCCGTTATTTCACTAATTCCTTCTCTGAAACATCTATCCCCAAGTAACGCTTAGTCTAAGGTGCGATTCTCACCATCACCATACCCCTAGATGTGGTCTGAGGTGTCCTTGGTGTAAACTGGAAACCCTGGGTACCAAGGGCAACAGTACCCTATTGTCTCAAGGTACCACAAACCTTTGCTGCTTCACAGAAGGGAAGGATGAGGAAGCTCAAGTTTGCTCAGGATTTCAGTGTGAGGTTTAAATGAAGACCCTGTGATCCACACGAGTGCTCAAGGCCTGAGGAAGTTTGGACCCACTGAGTCAACGCCAACCTTAGCTAGCAGTGAGGTAGTCAAAGTTCTTCCAACTCTATACTCCAAGTTATGCTCTGCTGCCTCCTGATAGCCTGGAGGTGATATTCAATGCAAATGGTAATTGTTCCCTTGAGAAAACACTGATCAACATAATAGTGTCCACCATTGTTTCTCTGAGGCACTTTAAGGACATGCAAGGAATTGCAGCCACTGGTTCTTTACAGCCTACCCTCATTTTACACCTCCCAACGTTGTTGTTGTTGATTGCCTTTGAGTGGAGTTTATAGTGACCCTATGAACAAAAGGCCTGAAGCCCTTCTGCAACTCTCGACATTTATCAAGGTTCATAGAGTTTCTGGAGGCATGTTGTTTAGGATGCCCTCCTGCTTCCAAACCTGCCAGTATAGTGCCTTTATTACCATCTGCTCCTACCATAAAAGGAGCTCTGATGGCCTAATAGTAAGAAGCTGCACTCCAATCCTGAAGGCATGAGGTTCGAGGCCACAAGCTGCTTCGTGGGAGAAGGATGAGCAATACCCTCCTATGAGCATCTAAGTCCATTCCAACTTTATGGTACTCAGCAATAACAGAAACAATCTACTATGCAAATTGTTGTTGTTGTTGTTGTTATTGTTGTTAAGTGCCTTCAAGTCGTTGGTGATTTATAGTGACCCTATGAGCAAAAGTCCTCAACACTTGTGTGACTTTCATCTTTTCTCCAGGTTCATAGGGTTTCTGGAGGCAAGCTATTACATAAGTGGATGCCACTTCTGCTTCCGAGCTATAAAGATATAGCAAAACAATTAAGAGCCCTGCTGTTAACCAAAAGGTTGATGGTTTTAACCTACTGAGAGAAAAAGTGACAATCTGCTTCTATAAAAATTGCTGCCTCCGTCTAATATACTTTGGATATGTTGTAAGGAGGGACAGGTCCTTGGAGAGGGACATAATGCTTGGGAGGTTGGAGAGACAGCGCAGGAGGCAAGGCCCTCTATGAGGTGGATTGATCCAGTGACTGGGGTAACAGGATGGGTATATCAGAGACGGTGTGATTGGCACAGGACAGAGCAGAGTTTAGGGCTGTTGTACATAGGGTCGCTATGAGTCGCAAGCAACTCGATGGCACATAACAACAACAACAACTCTGTCATGGGTCAATCTCAGTTGTAAGTTACACCATAGCCCCCAGCAACAACTCCAAAAAAATTTATTATTATCTTCAGCCTAACTCATATTGTTTTTATAGTCCCCAATCAAGATCAAATTGTCTAGAACAGACTTGTAGACTTGAGGCAACAGTCTCAATAAAATTGTTGATCAATCCCTTTTCCTGGCCCAAAAGTTCTATCATTATAATATTGGAATTTTTGTGGTGAAAACAAAGGCTACAGTTTGTCCTCTACATTTTATATTTCTCAAAATTTGGTCTTGCTCGACATCTGATAGAATTTAAGCTTAGATTAAAGTTGACTTCAAAGTTAATTCATGTCTTGATCTGGGTTCCTATTTAGCACTTTTGAGCTGGGATTCCTACACATGGCATATGTTGCTGTTGTTGTTATAGTCTTTCTAACACCTTTTAATTTTAAAATGCAAATTATAATAGTCTCTGTCCAATTGAACTTTGGTGTCTAGAGTATGAAATGGAATGCAAAATGTACATAGCATCCTGTCTGGTACTTAATGTTATATTTTTTATATAATTTTATTTCTTTTGTTGTTATTGAGAATATATACACCAGTTCAGAAGTTTCTACAGATCCTATTTTAGTGACAGTAATTACATTCTTTCAACGGTTTTACCATTCCCAACTTTTTCTGAATTGTTTCTCCCTAGTCACATAGTGTTCATTGTTACCTAAAGTTCCTATCTCATCTTTTGGGTTGCTGTTATCAATTTGATCTTATATACATCTTAAAAGTGTATAATTCACTACTTGAGTTAACCTATTGTTTATGTTTTTTTAAAGGTGAACTTGTAGCCTCGGGGCAATAGCTGCACTGCAATCTCACAGTCATTCAGTGCAAATCTACCAGCTGCTCCGTGGGAGAAGGATGGGCAATCTCCTGTGGGATTAACTGTCTCTGAAAGCCCACCAGAGCGTCAGCTTTGGTTCAGTTCTGGCTCAATGGTACACAACAGCTGTTCCTTGGGAGAAAGATGGATAATCTCCTCTCATGTGATTTACTGCCTCTGAAAACTCCCTGGAGTGTCAGCTATGAGTTGTTTCAGACTCGAGGGTACGCAACAACAATATCATAATGTTGTCTATTGGTTCAGGGTAATCTTCAGTTTCTGTAAGCAAATCTGCATCACTTCCATAATGCAGGTTGCTGATGAGCTTCCTCCAATGCTGATGACCTATCCCTCTTCATATAGACTAACACCTTGACTCGGCTACTGAATTAAAACTGACTCATACAGAGGCTGTAAATTGCAGGAGATGAGATTGCCCATCTTTCTGAGCCTCTTGTGGATTTGAACTGCCAAAGAATGTTGGCTTTTGGGTTAATAGTGGAACTCCCTATGGATTTCGCCATCTGAGCGCCTTTCATTTTTAGTCTGTTGTTATTATTGCTATGTGATGTCGAGTCGGAACTCGCTCATAGCTCACTCCCATGGATGTTAGGAGACAGTAAATCCCATTGGAATGATTGCCCACCTTTCTCTCATGGAGCAGCTGGTAGATTTGGACTGTGTACCTTTGGGTTGGCAGCGCAGCTCCTTACCACTAGGCCACTAAAGCACCCCAGTATAGACTAGCTTCTCCAATTATTTGCTCAGCAAACAGATTGATGAGAAATGGAGAAAGAATACAATCTTGACACAAATCATTTCTGATTTTAAGCCATGCAGTATTCCCTTGTTATGTTCAGAATGATAGACTCTGTAAAATTGTCCCTCAAATATTATAGTAGAACAATGATTTTTCCATGATAAATGAAAGTTAATAGAATTTGTTCAGACTAGACTCTACAAATGAGGTGTATCTTGAGGGTCCTCCTCTCTTTTGCTGACCCTTTACGTTTCCCAGTATGATGACCTTTTACAAGGACTGGTCCCTCCTGAGAACATGTCCAAGCAGACAACATGCCTCTAAGAAAGAACATACTACCTTCACCTCTAAGGAGCACCTGAGTTACCCTTCCTCCAGCATGTATCTGGTCTTCATTCTCTCGGCTGCCCATGTACTCTTTCTCCAGCACCACAATTCAAAGGGTATTGCTTTTTCTTCTGTCATCCTTAGTCATTGTCCAACTTTCAGATGGATAGGAAGCAATTGAAAATATCATGACTTAGCTCAAATGCACATTAGCTGCACCATGGATATCGATTGTGAATGCAAGTAAAATTAAATCCTAGGAAACCTTCAATCTTTTCTCCATCTATCATTTTGATGCTATTCATCTTAATTAGTGTTATCAGATCTCAGTCTCTATCGCTATGAGTCATAGTTGACTTGATGGCACTTAACAAGAACAGCAAATACTCAGACCCTACTGCCAACATCCTGCACAAAATAACTCTTCATTCGCAGTGGCCTTTTCCACCTCTGTAAGTCTCAGTCATTCCTCTTCATTGTCCCTCCTTGGACTTTACTCTTACCGAGAAGACAGCTATCTCTAAAATCACAAGCTCAGAGCCTCACACATCTTACCCTTCCAGATGCCTCATTCAGGTTCTTTTTTATTCAAAAGATTTTTTTTAGTTCTGTGAACGATGTTTCCAGTTTCTCACTTATTATTGTCCTCTTTTTATTTTTTTACAACTTTCTTATGTTTCCTGTATTCAATAATACAAAAGTAACTCCTAATTTTAGAGTTCCCCCTAACCTAACATTTACCGTGACATTATTACATTTTTTAAAAAATGCATCTAGAATATAACTCAATGACATCACCTTTACAATGTATCGTGTACAAATTTGTGCTTGTGTGTGTGTTTGGCTTTCCTTTATTAAGTGTTTGGGTTTCTTTTATTAATTTTAATGAACATTTACAGAAACTTTTGATTTCTATTCATTCATTATTGCATTTTTCTCCCTGACCACCCCTCCTCCCAATTCACTCTGCTCTTTGAAAAGTAAAAGTAAAATTCTTTCATTGTTATATAATCCCTCCCCCCAAGTGCACTCCACTATGCAGCCTTCATTCTGAACTCCTCTAATGACAATAATACCTAATCATATATTCCTTTTAAACAGTTCTCCCCCTCATCTGTTTCAATGCAGTATACATTATTTGTCCCCTCTTTCTCAGTCTCTCCTCAACCCCAATGTTAGTCCCATTTTACAACAGTGGCATTATGCAGTATCTGTCCCTTTGTGACTGAGATATTTCACTCAGTCTCATGTCCTCTAGGGTCATCCATTTTGAATAATATTTCAGGAGTTCTTTATTTTTCACTGCAGCATAGTATTCCATTGTGTGAATATACCAGAGCTTCTTTATCCATTCATTTGTTGATAGGCACTTGGGCAAATACTGCATAATACCTCAGCTATAAAACAGAACTGACATGGCATTGGGGAAAACTAAGAAAAGAGGGATAAATAATGAACACTGCATCGGAACTGATGAGGGAAAGAATTGTTTATAATGAATTATGATGATGATGATGACGATGATGCATTATTTGCATGACAACAGCCTAGAATAAGAGATGCATAGCAAAGCAGACTGGGGTGGGGGAGAGGGAGGAAATGCAACAATGAATGAATGGAAATCCAAGTTTTTTTTTAACTTTTGTTAAAATAACAGTAAAAACTTATTTATAAAAAATAAAATATACATAGCAAAGTATATACTAATTCAGCCAGTTCTACATGTACATTTTGGTGACATTGATTAAGTTTATCAAGCTCTACAAACACATTCTCCTTTTCTGAGTAATTCTTCACCCATTAACATAAACTCACCAACCCCTACAGTTCCTATCTGATCTTACTAGTGACTTGACAATTTGATCTCATATGGATATTAAAAGACCTTAGTACTCAAGACAACAATTTTACCAGTTAAGCTAAATTAATGTTTGGTCTTTACGAAAACTTCAAGGAATATTTTTGTTTTAAGGTTTAAAAATTATCTTAGGGCAATAATTTCAGAAGGTCATTCAGCCTCCTTATTTCCAGAAAACCTGAAGTCTATAAGAATTTGATCAGTGCGATTGGCACAGGACAGAACACAGTTTAGGGCTGTTGTACACAGTGTCGCTATGAGCCGCAAGCAACTCGAAGGCACATAACAACAACAACAACAACATTATTTGAAATTCTTTTCTGCATCCCCCCCCTTTTTTTAAATATATTTTCTCCATTTATTATAGTGTTGCTCATTGGTTCATCTATAGAGAATTTTTGTATTCTTTTTTTTTTACTTTTTTTATTAAATTT
>NW_006399920.1:4966682-4967412 GCF_000299155.1 Elephantulus edwardii | reverse complement strand
ATTGCCATTTTCACAACATTGAGTCTTCCTATCCATGAGCAAGGGATATTCTTCCACTTTTCAAGATCTCTTTTTTGTTTCTTGTAGTAATGTTCCCCGCTTTTGATCTGGATTCCTTTACAGAATATTTGATCAGAATATTCAGCAGTGGTAGCTGAACGCTAGGTAGTTCTTTTGGTATCGTGGCAAAGGTACCAGTTCATAGAGGCAAATTGCCAAGGACTCTAAAACCTCTTTCTATTCCTAACTCTACTTCTTCTGTCACTTCAGGTTGAAACCAATTTTCCTTAGAGGATTGCTTACAGGAACTATGGAACAAATTGCTAGTTAGAAAGAAACACAATTAACTAAAAGAAGTTATATGAAACCATGACCCTAAACCACAATACCAAGGAACCAAATCCAATAAAGTAAATAAATAGTCACTGCAGCTTATAAACATGCTTAAAGGGCCCTGGTGGCACAACAGTTAAGTGCTCAGCTGTTAGCTGCAAGGTAGACAGTGCAAATCCAACCAACAGCTCCATGTGAAAAAGATCTAGTGATCTGCTCCCATAGAGATGACCCCTTAAAAAGCCCTAAGAGGTTGGAAGGAGTACACAGAGTCACTGTATCAGAAGGAATTGGCTGACACGGAGGAATTTCATGAAATAACATATGAGCAAGAGCCTATGGTGATGAAGGAGGAAGTTCAAATTGCTCTGAAGGAATTGGCAAAAAACAAGGCTCC
>NW_006399920.1:4961281-4966292 GCF_000299155.1 Elephantulus edwardii | reverse complement strand
ATTGACTATGCAAAGGCTTTTGACTGTGTGGATCACAACAATCTGTGGCTGACTCTGAGAAGAATGGGAAGCCCAGAACATTTGATTGTGCTAATGTGAAACCTATACTTGGACCAAGAGGCAGTTGTCAGAACAGAGCAAGGAGACACTACATGGTTCAAAATTAAGAAAGGGGTCCGTCAGGGATGTATTTTGTCTCCATACCTTTTCATTCTGTATGCAGAACAGATTATCTGAGATGCTGGGTTGTACAAGGAGGAATGTGGCATCAGGATTGGTGGAAGAATCATCAACAACCTGCGTTATGCGGGTGACACAACCCTGCTTGCTGAAACTGAGGAGGACCTGAAGCACTTGCTGCAGAAGGTCAAGGACTGCAGTCTTCAACATGGATTGAAGCTCAACATCAAGAAAACAAAGATTCTCACCACTGGGCCAATTGGCAGCATCAGTGTGGATGGTGAAGAGATTGAGATAGTTAACAATTTTAGTTTGCTTGGCTCCACAGTCAACACTCTTGGTAACAGCAGCCAGGAAATGAGGAGCTGAATTGCATTGGGAAAGTCAGCTGTGAGGGACCTCTCAAGAGTACTGAGGAGCAACGATGTCAGGCTGGAGACTTAGGTACACCTGATCCAGGCTATAGTCTTTGCAGTTATGTGCTATGCATCAGAGAGTTGGACAGTGAGTAGGGATGATAGAAAGAGAATTTATGCCTTTGAGCTGTGGTACTGGAGAAGAGTGTTGAATATACCATGGACTGCTAGGAGAACAAACAGGTTTGTTCTGGAGAAGGTGAAGCCAGAATGTTCCTTGGAGTCAAGGATTCTGAAGCTTCGTCTGACATACTTTGGGCATGTTGCAAAGAGGGTCTGGTCCTTGGAGAGGGACATCATGTTTGGGAGAGTGGAGGGACAGCGCAGGAGAGGAAGACCCTCGATGAGATGGATTGATTCTGTGAGTGGAGTGGTGGGAATGTGTGTGTTTGAGACGGGGAGGTTGCAGGATAGAATGGCATTTAGGGCTCTTGTACATAGGGTTGCTATGAGTCGCAAGCAACTCCATGGCATATAACAACAACAGGAAAATTCAATTGCATCACATGAAGTCCCTAAGAGTCTTAATCAACTCAATGGCACCTAATACCAACAAGCATGTCCCATCATTAAGAACTTGGAGACAACCCTGAAAAGGACACTTGCCTCCTTCCATTTCACAGAAGAGAAAGTGTAGCCTTATGGACATTAAGAGGAAGGCACAGAATAGGATCTAGACTCAAGCTACATGGTGCCTTTCATTATAGCCAGGATCTGTGACAGCTGCTTCTGCCTAAATATTAAGACACTCACAACCATGGATTGTGGATATCTATTTCAGGCATCTTCACCAGTAAATTGGATTGATTTCTTGGCAAATGCCGCTGCCAACCAATGTTACTTTATTATTACATCCCTGAGACCTTCAATGATAAAGGGAAAATTTTTGATGGACCAAGTCTATGCTTTGGTTACTTCATCTGTAAAGTGTAACTGATAATATATTTTCTTCCCACCTCCTGGTAGCTCTCTCCTCCTACCCCCCCCCGCCCCCCATTTCTCATAGACAATGTAATAAAGATGGCAAATCTTTCCCCTCTGGATGGTTTTCTATGGCTAAGGGGCAAGGGGCTGCATAAAAGCTCGATATAGCCATCTTTTCTGGGATGCTAACTCCCTGTCTGTGCTGACAGAAAACCGTGATGTGGATAGAGCTGGATACATTTTCTTTAGAAGGGGAAAAAATAGAGTAGGGAGGAGGAAAATGAGACAAGCAAGTGGGGGGAAGACTCTGAGAAGATTCAAGGAAAAACGTGCCCAGGCAACTAAATCAACACTCAGTGTAGGAGCTGTTTGCATCTGTCTTTTGTGAGTATTCGACCCAAGAGGAAACCAAGAGGCGTGTAACCTGTGGGATATTATTAACGGAACTAGAAAGAGAAGTGGGGAAGAAGTGAGGGGAGTATGACTCTTATAAAGAGAAAAAGAACAAGATAAAAAAAGAAACATGAGCCAACACGGCTAATCTCTCCTTGTCAAAAGAAAGATGATTATGGGGGATAGGAGGAAATGGAATGTTAACATTTGGTCCTTGAATGTTACATTTTCAGCAGATAGTGAAGCCTGTAAAATAAGGGACCATGGTAAAACAAAAAGAATGAATGGCCAAAATTATTTGGCTTTCAACAAAGGAGTAGAGTGCCTGAGTTAAAACTAAATTTGAAATTTGATGTAAATTCAAGTGGAAAGCATAAAACTGCAGGCGAAACTGACGGGAGTGAACAAATTCTGGGTTTCCTGCTAAGCAGCAATGTGGGGTTGGGCAGGTCCCAATGGACCTAGTTGAGTTTAAGTTTCCTTACTCATGACTATTGAATTGGTTCTGACTCAGAGTCACACTCCACTGGGTTTCCAACACTCATCTTGGAACACTTGGAGCCTGCTCGTCTTTCTTGTGGATGGATATTTGAACTGCTAGAGATGTGCAGCCAGAGATCAGTTAATTTCAAATTGAGAGTTATGGTTTATTATTAATCCCCTTCTTTTAATGAAGGGTGTTTAATGAAAGGTGCTAATAAGATTAAGAGAGCACGGGAACATATATGGCAAGAAGGAACAAAAGCATGAAAACTAATGGGATTCCTCAAAAAGTCCCTCCAATTCTAAAAGTCTGGTTGACTCAGAATAAATAATCTCAGTAACTGGTTTGGCACCATATTTGCCTTTGGAAATTACATGAGTAGGATCTTTGAAGGGAATACATATCTCTTTTTCATGTGCACTTAACCCAAAACCCAAATGTAAAGACAAAAATGGTGGTAACTGGGAGAAATACAGGCTTGGTAGAATCGACAGGAAGTCAACATGCTTTTACTTTAGAGTAAGTTTTTGGATAAACAGTGAAGAGAGGACTAATGGAGTTTTAATGACTGTTGTGCAGGAGTTAAGTTCCCTGGGGTCATGGACACCCATGGTGGTAATGGAAACACCCCATCCTCCATCACCCACCTTATAGAGGAATTACAGAAATCAGAGAGGCTCTCCAGCTCCAAGTATCAGCTTGCTGGCAAAGGGTCAATCCAAAAGGAGAAAGAATAGTCAGAACTTTGCTCCTGTGCACAGCAGGCATGCGGGTCTCCACTCAGGATGGAGTCTTCAGTCATCATTTTGCCCAAATAGCATTAGGCCAAATAACAACCTTCTCCTGGTGTTGCTATTGTTGTTAAGAGCCATCAAGTCACTTGCATCTCATAGCGACACTATGTACAACAGCTCTGAACCCAGCTCTACCCTGTGACTTAATCTCAAACCTGCCAGCATGTTGCCTGATCCAGCAAAAGGACTTTTGCAGATGTGGTTATAGATGGACATGGAGAGAGGTCCAGGTGGGCTCAATCTAATCACATGAATTCTTAAACATGGAGAATCATTCTAGGCTTTGGTTAAAGAGAGGGGAATGTGAGGCAAAAACAGGGTCAGGGAGGTGCTATGACCTTGGTTTGTTTTGTTTTGTTTTTTAATTTTTATTTTTATTAATTTTGATGAACATTTACCGAGAGTTTGGAATTCCATTCATTCACTGTTGCAGTTTTCTCCCTGCCCACTCTTCCCCCCAGTTTGCTCTTCTCTTTGAAAAGTAAAAGAAAAATTCCTTCATTGGTATAAAATCCACCACCACCCACCCAACCCCGCCCGGAGTATGTTCAACTAGGTAATTTTGAGATGGATGAAGGGAGCCATGAGCCAAGGAATGCCAGCAGCCTCTAGTACCTGGAAAAGACAAGGAAACAGATTCTCCCCTCAAGCCTCTTGAAAGAAATCTAACCTTGCTGGCACTTGATTTTAGCCCAGTGAAACCCACATTGAACTTCTGACCTTCAGAACTGTAAGAGAAAATCTCTATATGTATGGTGATTGATTATCAGTTGATTATAAAGGAATGCACTAGCTAATCCCATTCTGAGTCCTGCCCTTGGAGAACTTACTAGTTACTTGTTCACCAAATATACAGCTAGTTTTCCTGTCTCTGTACTTTGATCCATCTCACTTTAAAAAAAAAAATCCAAAATGTCTTTGCCATAACTTTCCTTTTTTGCCTCTAACCTCTATATAATCTGAGGAAGAGCTAATCACCTGCTAAGATTTACCATATGCATGGGGTCACAGGGGGCATAGATCAAAAGTAATTAGTTTTATAAGACCCAATGTAAAATAAATTTTGTTAAGTGGAAAGAATCATGTAAATGAAAGACTATATAAAACACAATAAAAAAATTCTGTAAAAAAGTATAAGCACCTTCTCCTCTGGAAAGGTTTTTCTAAATTCCCAAAGCCATCTCTCTCTTTTTTCTATAACTTCAAATAGTGTCTACCACTCCCACCTTTATGTGTTCACCATACCATGTGCAGATTTCTATTTAGCACTGTTTATAATCTATCATTCGAGGATAATGTCTCTTGAGTGTAGGGTACTTGAGGCCCCTCGAGAGCTGTGATCCTGGGAAACTATCCATCACAATGAAGGATCTTAAAGAAAAACATACAGTTAATTGTCTTTATTAATTAATTCATTCTGTATTTGTATATTTACTAGTTAAAATTTATTTAGATTCCCAAATTTACCCTCATGAGCTTCCATCAGCCTTTCACAGATATGCATAGAATAACAAAAAAATACTTTTAATCACACGGTGGGAACATGTCTGGCTCAGATTGAATAAAGCAACACTCTCCTCTCTTATTTCAGCTTCCATACTATAAGCAAGTGTCCTATTTTGTGATCTATTTATTACCACCAATCCTAACACCACGCTTCTCCTCATAGAGCCCCACCTTTCAGTTAATCTGCTCTGCATACAGGTTGAAAAGGTATGGAGACAGGACACATCCCTGACGTACACCCTTCCCAATTTTGAACCATGCAGTGTTGCCCTGCTCTGTTCTGACGACTGCCTCTTGGTCCAAGTATAGGTTTC
>NW_006399920.1:4946047-4960190 GCF_000299155.1 Elephantulus edwardii | reverse complement strand
GAGGCAATGAGATTGGCACAGGATAGAGCAGGGTTTAGGGCTGTTGTACATAGGGTCGCTATGAGTCGCAAATGACTCGACGGCACATAACAACATTTATTACCACGTTTTTTCCTTATTTTATGTTTTTGTGAGGTATGATTTTGCTCTTTAAAAATGATCCTCAAGTTAGTAGAAATGCTATTTGTTAATCAAGAAGTTTGATTTCCCTTTCAGAGTTGATGTGTTATTGTTGTTGTGTCTCTTCAAGCTGACTACAACTCATAACGACCATATGAAAAATGCCTCTCAATCTTGCACTGTCTTTGTTGTTATTGTTGTTGTTGTTGATTGCCTTCAAGTCAAGCACGACTCATAGTGACCCTATGAACAAAAGGCCTGAAGCCCCTCTACAACTATCAACATTTATCAAAGTTTATAGAGTTTCCGGAGGCATGTTGTTTAGGAAGTGGATGCCACTCCTGCTAACCTCATTGTTTCTGACATACCTGACTCAATTATCACAGTCACTGTTCCCATCCATTTCATTCAAGATCTACCTTTCCTGAGCTGACCATCCACCCTTATAAGCATGATGTCCTTCTCTAAGGACAATGTGCCCAAAGCTTGGGAGACAAAGTTTGAAACTCCGTTCTTCCAAGCAGCAACCTCTTTACACTCTTCCCAGTTTCACCCTCTCTATCCATAGATTGCCAAGAGAGTAAGACCTGCTTATATGCATAATACCCTTCTGTATCACAGATCAAAAGCGTACATTCTTCTATCATTCTTATTCATTGTCCAGCTCTCAGATGCATAGCAAACTATTGATTGAGAAGACCATTGCCTGGAGCAGGGAGGTCTGGTGGCCTAGTGGTAAGAATCTGTGCTATGCAATCTCAAAAGTACACAGCTCAAATCCACCAGCAGCTCTGTGGGAGAAGGATGAGCAATCTTCTCCCATACGATTAACTGCCTCAGAAAACTCACTGGAGGATCAGCTGTGGGTCAGTTCTGACTTTATGGGACACAACAACAACAACTTGGCCTGGATCAGACACACCTCAGTCTCTAGACTGACATCATTGGTTTTTGACACTCTAGAGAGGTCCCGGACAACAGATTTTCCAATGATACTCATCTTTTGATTTCCTGACTACTGGTGCCAAGGGTGTTTATTATGGATATGAGCAAGAGTAAATCATTAACTTCTTCAATCTTTTCTCCATGTATCATGAGGCTGCCTACTGGCCTAGTGGTAAGGATTTTTGTTTTCTTGATATCGCAGTCTTTGATCTTCTATAGCAAATGCTTCAAGTCCTCCTAAGTTTCAATGAGCAGGGTTGTGTTAACAACTTAAGTTGTTGATGAGTCTTCTTTCAATCCTGATGTTACATTATTCTGCGTAAAGTTTAGCCTCTCAAATGATCTGTTCTTCAGATAAATTGAAAAGGTTTGGGGAAACCTTTTCTTTCCCACTTCTTTCTTGATTTGGAACTATCCCATGTCACCTTGCTCTCATTGGACGATAGCTTCTTTGTCTAGATATAGGATTCATATGAGCACAATCAAGTGTTCTGGGATTCCCATTTTTCTCAGTGTTAACCACAGTTTGTGATCCATACATCAAATGCCTTTGTATAGTCTCTAAAACGCAAACATCGTTCTGGTACTCTTTGCTTTCAGCCACGATCGATCAATGTATGTTAAATAGGCTTTTTTTCATGTTGGAGTTAACAGTACTATTGACCTTGAGTTCAATGTTAATGAATCAAAGTATTTATTATTAAAACATCTTTAAATGTAAGCATTCATAAAACAAGGTTTTGATCCCTTGATGAAAACATGACCAGAGACTAGCAGGAAATTAATAGGGCAATGATTCGGAATTTACTCATTCAGTGTTTGTAGACTCTATAGATTCTGTCTTCTGGTGGCCTAGCAGATAAGGAGTTAAACTTTTAACAGAAGATTCAATTCCACCAGCTGCTCCACAGGAGAAAGATGGGTGATTCCTTTCAAGGCAATTTACAGCCTCTGAAAACCTACTCAAAAGTTAACTATTATGAATCAGTTCAAATTTGACAGCATCTAACAAGAGTGAATAAGGAAAGTTAACTGCATTCTCAATTACATAACTAGACTGAAGGGGCTAACACATTAAATATAATTTATTGGCAATTAGGCCTTCTTTTAGTTGAGCGTATTTTAAATTTTCGAAAGACTTGCTCACTAAAACTCCATTTGGCTTTGAGCTACTTTAGAGACAAGATACTACCACCCTCTATGTCTGTGTTATTGTTATTGATAGGCACTGTCAAGTTGCCTAAAACTCATAAAGACTCTATGAAGAACAGATCTGAACCCTGTCCTATTCTATGCCGTCCTTATAATCCCTAACAGACTTGAACCCATTGTTAACGTCATTGTATCAATCTTTCTCACTGAGGGTCTTCCTCTCCTTTGCTGATCCTTCACTTTCCAAACATAAAGTCTCTCTCCAAGGAATAACTTTTCTGAACAACATGTCTAAGGTTTGGGAAGTTTTACTATCCCTGCTTCCAAGGAGCACCCTCTCCAAGACATGTGCATGTTCTTTTGGCAGTCCATAGGATATTCAGTACTTTTCTCAAACAGCACAGCTCAAAGGCATCAATTCTTTTTTTGTTATCCGTATTCATAGTCCAGCTCTCAGATGTACAGCAAGTGATTGGGTAAACCATATAGTATGAATCAGGTGCATCTTAGTCTTTAAATTGACGTCGTTACTCTTCAGGACCCTGGAGAGGTCCCTGACAGTCAACTTTCCCAATGGACTATGTCTTCTGACTCTAGTACTAAGGGTATTGATTGTGGATCCAAGTAAGTTGAAATCATTAACTATGTCAATATTTTCTCTATCATGATGTTACCTACTGACTGAATGGTGATGATTTTTATTTTCTTAGTGTTGAGATGTAATCCATATTGAAGGATGCACTCCTTGATCTTTAGGAGCAAGCACCTGATGTTCTGTTTTCAGCAAACAAGATTATGACATCTGCATAGTGAAGATTGTTGAGTCTTCCAAGATTGCATGATTTTCAAATGGTAGCTCCAAGATTAACACCAAGTCTTAGTCCTGGTACCCCTTATTTCTTTTAACTTTACTACCCTCTGTTGGCCTAGTGGGTAGGGAGTTGTACCACCAAGCCTAAAATAAGCGATTTGAATGCCTGGTGGGAGAAAGATGGGCAATCTCCTCTACAGCCTCAGATAACTCACTGGAAGGTCACTTATAAGCCAGTCCCAACTAGACAGCAATCAGAAAGAGAAAGAGAGAAGGATGGAGAGAAACAGTATTAGGACCAAGGTTGCACTGTGTTTCAGAGAGGTAATATTTCCTATTGAGTCTTTACATCCAACTAATTGAAAAGAGCCTTGGTGCTATCCTTTTGGATAATGATGAATTTAATCTGCAGGCTGGCATGTTGTTGCCTATTAGTTAAGACACCAATATACAAACATGGTTAGAAAAGTGTTAGTTGAAGGTAAGGCTGAAATGTGACAATTTTGCTTAAAGGTGGGGCATGTTTGTGGATGAGCAGAAACAATGGTTTTTGTATCTCGCACATATTCGAACAGATGGTTAGAGTTCTTATTCTTTTTCATTTCTGGTAGTGTTAGCAAATAGAAAAATGGACTGCTCCATTCTAGGCCATTAGTATAAACTAGTCAAAAAGAGACCAGGCATTTTCTAATGTCAATTATACCCAGTATTCTTGGCATTCTCAGCTGACTTGCTGCTTTCCTCTCGGGAAATAGAAAGCATGCTGTCCAACAGACGGCATTTCGAAGATACTAGCAATCCCAGTAGAAGTCTTGATGTGTGACAAGAGGAAAGTCATCCAAAACAACCCCAGACAGAGCATAACAAAAAGTCTGGCTGAAGCCAATTAATCAAGTGAATGCTCACAGAGGGCATTCAAGGTCTTTGGCCCCTTATCTGACCCCGCGTCTGGGACTTTTAAAATAACGACATGAAATGAACCATTTTGAATGATATTGAGTCTACTCCAACTTTCTGAAGTTAAGAGATTCCTCAATGCTTTGTCTAACTCAGTCAAATCACCAAATTCATTTAGCAACAAGCCTTATGTTTTCTTTTGCCTTGCAGCATCCAGCTGGCTACCAGTGTTGACTGGTTGTTTTGGTTCTGTTATCAGTATAGACTGTCATGAACCACCAATATTTTAGCCAGATTTTTAACACTCTATTTCTTTGTAGTTTAAGTGTCCTTATGCTCTCTTTTTCCTAAGGCAATCATCATGGGGGGGGGGGTGGTTACCAATTTGAGATCTTCTCTGACATAAACAGGCTTAATTGATCCCTCCTTTTGTGTTTCAACTCCACACAATTAGAAATTTATGTCACCACTCAATAGCTTAATCATTTACTACCATGTTTTGTCATCTAATGAATATCAGTATGGTATCCCTAAAACATCTTCTAGTCCCATAGTACCTTCCGGAGAAAGTGCAGAAGCTATACACCAATTTTGGACTCTAGATATTGTCATCCAAACAACTCATTCAATAACAAGTCAAGTGGAGCCCAGGGCTCTGCAGGACATTGGAAATGATGAAAGCAAAAGCCAGAAAGAAGAAAAACAGATGCCCTCTTGCAGGAACTGGGGCATAAATGAGCAAGGAAGCCGAGACTTCTGATCAGTGCCAAAGTGCAATATCATCTCTGGGCCAGCAAGATAGTACACCTGGTACTGAACAAATACTAGGCATCTTCCTTCTTTTTGTTTTCTTGAGTTCATCCATTCACAGTCCACATTCTTCTCTCTATTTTTGCCTACTCCTCTGCCTCCAACTGAGCTCATTTAAATGCTACTAGAAGGGACACCATGCTTTGAAAGATGGAAGATCAGCAAAAGAGAGGAAGACCTCCAACAAGGTGAGTGAACACAGCGATTGCAGCTCCGGGCTCAAATGTGTCCTAGATTATGAGGATGAAACAGGATAGGACAGGGTTCAGTTCTGTTGTTCATAGGTGGCTATGAGTCATTCTCAATAGCAACTAATAACAACAAGCTGATATTGAGTAAATAGGATTCTAGACAGTACAAACAAGGGAGATAAGGTGGTAGTAACTTGCTCATCACTTACCACCCCTTGCCTCATACACCTATGTCTGTAACAGCAGGCTCTGTGTCCTGATCTTAGCATACTATGCTTTCTCCAAATGAGCTTTATGTTGCCTTTGTTTTTTTCTCTCTAGAAAACCAGTGTTACTAGATGAACAAAAGGTCCTTCCCTCCAGTTGCTGCTCAATCTAAATACACAAAAAAGAAAATGGAAAATCATAATATGCTTTATCAACAGATCTGGAAGGCAGTGAGATACCTACCTCTTTAAGACTGTCTTGACTTTCCCATGCTGTTGGAGTTCTTATACCCTTTCCATACATTAATCTATTAACATATTTATGTTACCACATCAGGACATTGTTTGGCTCTACTTGATGTTCTCAGCATCTGGTAGAGTACCAGTGGAAGATTTTTGGAAGAACTTTTTTTTTCTTCTTCAGTCTTTGGAAGAATCACTTGTGGATCCATGAAGACCTGGTATTTTCCATTTTTGTTATTTTCTCAAGAATTTTGTACATTTCACTAGTTGTTATTTTCATCAACATGCAGTTTCCATAATATTCCCTTATTAGTAGTATCTTTTTAATGTATATGGCGTCTGTATTAGTGAGCATCTCTCATTCTTCATAATGATTATGTTTTATTAATTTTGTAAAGAACTAGTATTTGTGCTGACTTCTTTATTTGCATATTTATTATTCAATTGATTTCTGGTCTTACAGTTCTTATTTACTCCCTGTCGCTGTATTTTAGTTTGTTCTCTTTCTAGCTTTCTGAGATAATTGATTGGCACGATTAGGTGCTTGTTAGGCACTGTTGAATCAGTTCTGACTCACAGCTACCAAAAACCAAAACAAAACAAAATCTTGCCCAATTATGTCTCATTGTCACAATCTCTGCTCTACTTAGGCCATTTTTGCAATCACTCTGTCAATCCATTTCCTCCAGGGTCTTCCTCTCTTTATTAGCCCTCTACTTTTTCAACTGTGCTATCTTTCTTTAAGGTGGGTGACTTTTAATCCACAGCCCTCGGGCCTGTCTTTCATTGTTTTTGTTCAGACATTCCTCTAGGTCGTATAGCCCTGGTGTACAAGTTGCCATACCGTGGTCACTTGTGGTTGCTGCGAGGCTGAACACCGTGACACTGATGTGTCAGATGTGTTAATGGTTGGCTACCCAATGCGGACAGAGAGTGGGGTGGAGCTCCCCGATTAAAACAAGCTTGGAAGGAGGAGTGGCATCCACTTCCATAATAGCTTGCCTCCAGAAACCCTATGAACCTGGAGAGAGGATGAAAGGCACCCAAGTGTCGTCAAGGACTCTCCTTCATAGGGTCGTTATGAGTCACCTGCAACTCAATGGCACTTAACAACAACAACAACATCTTTTCTTAAAAAAAAAAAAATATGTTCTTTTGCAGGAACTGTCCCCTACTGACAACCTGCTCAAATGTCACATCCTTGCTTCTAAAGAGCACTTTGATGGTACTACTTCTGAGATAGACAATTCTTTTTGCAGACCATGGTATATTTCATATTCTTCACCATCACTATTAATCAAAGGAACTAATTCCTCTTCAATCTCCTTTTTCATTGTCCAAATTTTACATGCTTATGAGGCAATTGAAAATACTTTGGCTTGACACTCTCAAATATATGTTTTCTATCTCATACAGGCATTTACTTGGAAAGTTCAGCTCCAATAAGTGTTCCACAGTGTAATGTGATTGTCTGAGCCAAGGGTGTCTCTATCTACTCAGTTTCTATTGCCTGATCTATGAATTGGAAAATAATCCAAGGGGGAAAGTGGAGGTAAATGCAGAGCCTGCCCAGTATAACTCTCTTCTCTCTGACTTCATGACTCCTCACGTCCTGGCTGACTTGGCAAATTCCTCAGTGCCTTCATACTATTGCTTTTTGGAGCTTGTATAGTTTGTCATGGCAAGAGGACTAATTTGATAAAGATGATTTCATTATGCCACAAACAGAAGTTCTGAGGATCAGGTAACACCTACCATAATTTTGTATGTTCCAAAGGTCTTCATGACCCACTGCTTATGGCCAGGACATTCAAATGCTCTTAGCAGTCTTAGATATTCTTCTATCCTGTCTTTAATTCCTTATAGGATCATCTTGCAACTCCTTCTCACTCCTGCACCTCTTCTAACATACCCACAACTTTCAGAATATACAGACTCGAAACTGAACACAAGGTTTGTGACATTTTCAGTGGTAACAGAGTGAAAGGAGAAATTATTTCTCTAACTTGAAATACTCTTCCCTCCTGAAGAATCCAACAAATGTTTTTTCACTTTCTTCACCATCGTACCACATTGTCAAACTCATGAGAATCCACGTTATGCGGCTAAGAAATATGGTCCAAGACTTATTCTAAAAACCTTTCCGTTTTTTTACTATTATTTTCTGCTCAGTGAAAATATGCAGAGACTACAAAGAACGTTTTGCTGTGGTGACTCAGAAGGAGGTATCCATTTGACCTGAACTGACCAGGAAGGAGCTAAGCCTGCTCTGGCAAAGGAGGCAGACGATTGCAAAATATGGTGTTTCTGATTCTGGCCTTTTTAATTTTGGCAAACATAAACATCCCCACCCTGTGACTAGTAGAAAGCAGGAGACTGGAAGGGTAGGCTTTAAACTATAGCCAATTCTACAAATGACTTTAAAAAAAAAACTATCCGGACTCTTTTGCTTACCAAAAAATAAATTTCTGACACACTTGATTTTTAAAAACACCATCATTTGGCACCTGTTGTTGTTGCTGTTGTTAAAGGTCATCAAGTCACTTCCTATTCATAGCAACCCTACATACAACACAATGGAGCATTGCCCAGTCCTGTGCTATCTCAGTGCTGTTGTACTTGAGCTCAGTTTTGCAGTCACTGTGTCAACTCATGTGCTCCTTTTTTTCACTGACCTTGTACTTTACCCAAATCTTGGCTTCTCCTGATAACATGCCCAAGGTATGAGAGATAAAGTCTCTCTATGTCTGTCTCTGAAAATGATGCTAGCTGTACTTCTATTTGTTTGTTCCTTTGGTATGCGTTAGCATTTTCAACATTATCAACAACACAATTCCAAGGTATCCACTTCCTAAAATAAACAACCTGCCTCTGGAAACTCTATGAACTTTGATAAATGTCGATGGCTATAGAAAGGCTTCAGGTCTTTTGTTCATAGTGGTCGACTCGATGGCAATCAATAACAACAACAACAATTCTTCTTTAGTAACATGTTGTTGCTGTTATATACCCTCAAGTCAGCACTGACTCATAGCTGATTTTCCAGTGGGTTTTCAGAAGCAGTTGATCACATGGAAGGAGACTGCCCATCTTTATCCCTCAAAGCAGCTGGCAGATTCAAACCACAGGCCTTTAGGTTGGCAGCACAATTCCTTAACATCAGGCCACCACCCTACCGCAGCTTGGGTCAACACACGTTAGTCCTTCAAGTAACCTTCTAGATAGTGCAAATGCTTACTTAACATGCTCAGCTGCTCACCAAAAAATGGGAGTTTCAAGTCCATTCACATGTGCCTTGAAAGAAAACTCTGTGAAGTACAGTTCTTCTCTGATGCACTCTGAGCCAAAATGATTTGAGATCGACTTGAAGGCAACTATAATTCACTGGTGATTTGAACCCACCAAAAGTTCCTTGGGAGAAAGATGGACAATCTCCTCCTATGTGATTTATAATCGTGGAAACCCGATGGAGGGTCAGCTATGAATTGGTTCTGACTCGATGGCAGCCAGTTTGTTTGTTTGCTTGCTATCTTGTTTTTCCAGTCAAGCAAAAAGTAAACGGAACAAATGAGGGGAAGGGAATATAGGGTGACAAGTACAGAGATAAAAGAGAAGAAGAATCTGGTAGGTTTAAAAATAAGCAGAACATTTTCTCAAAGCTCTCAACTAACTATATTAGTAATTGTAGCATATTAGTTTCTTATTACTAACCAAATATGGTTTTGCTATATTGTTGTTTTTGTTATGTGCCGTCGAGTCACCTGAAACTCATAGCGACCCTATGTACAACAGCCCTAAACCCTACTCTATTCTGTGCCAATCTTACTGTCTCTTATTAAAAATCTTTTTGCCTAGATTCTAGAAATTGTTCCTTGTTTTTATGTCCATCTTTACCTTAAACTCATATCTTTCAGGCAATATCTTGGATCTTTGGGTCTTTGGCATGAAAAATTGTTGTGTGCTGGGAGAAAGACTGACTCTAAGCTGACCCTCCCAAGGATTTCCAGAGGCTGTGAATTGTATGGGAGGAGATTGTCTATCTTTTTCCTATGGAGTAGCTAGTGGGTTTGAACTAGGTGTCTTTGGGTTGGACACAACTCTTTACCACTAAGCCACTATAGCACCCATTCTTGAGAAATTAAGAGATAAACATTTTTATCTTCCAGATTTCATATTTTGTAAAATTTTAACTTTTCTTAGCTCATCTCTTTCCTCTGTTTTACACATAGCATTAAGCAATCAGCAGCTACTTTCAATACCATGCTTATGTTCTTCTTGGCCAAATCCAGAGTCCTCTCAGTGTGTGTCCCGAGCTTCACAATATCACAGAAGACAGTTTGCCAGCGACTGACTTTACCAATTATCATTTTCATCATTTTTCTAGTGTTGGCTCATAGCTGTCTCATGACTTTTCTAGCCTCCTTTTGCCACACCACACGCCACAGATCCAAAGTCAGTGCTATATACTTCAGGATTTTTAATTCTTATTGTTGTGCAACGTACTGTCCCAGCATACAGCAGTATAAGGTCATTTGTTTCATTTGCACCTGCAGGTCCATCAGGCAGTTTTGTTGATCTGTGCTGGCTTAAGAGTCTTCTTCTTGACCCCCTCATGCATCTGGAGTTAGCTCATGGGTCACCCAAGGGCTCTGTTTCTGCAATTTGTCTCAGTTCCTTTCCTCAGCCGCAAGCAAAGTTTCCTAAACTTGTTCTAATGGGAGATGCATGGCTCCAAGAGGCTAGAACTTTCAAGGTTTCTGAAGATTCCAGCAGAAATAGTTTCTCATTCCTTCACCACTTTCTATTGACCAGAGAAAGTCACCAGGCCCACCTACAGTCAAGGATGAGAAGAGTAGATGCCAACTCCTGGTAAAGCTGAAAATCACATACCAGAGTTCTCTTCTTCTTCCTCTCATTCTTCTTTTTAACAGTCAATCTAACACAAACCATGACGGTAATTATCAAGCAGTAGTTAACAACAAACCAAGAGTGGTGCATGCAGGAAAGGTTTCAAGGAAAGGTGATACCTGAGCTAAGTTTCATAGGATGAGAAGTAGCTTGTCAGATATATAAAACATTCTGTTCAGAGGAACTAGCACTTGAGAAGGCACTAAGATGATAGAAATCACTGGAGATTCTGTAAACTTTGTTGTTGTTGTTGTTGTTAGGTGCTGTTGAGTCGACTACAATTCATAGTGACCCTGTGACCACAAGTCTGAACCTTGATCTATCTGGCATCATCATGACAATCTCTAATATACTCAAGCCCATTTCTACCGTCATTGTGTCAATCCATCTTGTTCGGGGTCTTCCTCTATTTCTCTGACCCCCCACTTTTTCTGATGTGATGTCTTTTTCTAAGGACTGACCCCTCATAACAACATGCCAAAATATATGCCGTTGTCCTGATTGGAATGCCCTTTCACATCCTGTCCTCAGTCTCATATGTTTATTTGCTTCAGAAAATGTAAAGTTTATGTCATGAAGTCTTCCTTAATTTACTCTTCCACAGAGAAGAGGACTTCTCTTAACTGTCATGTACCCATGGCCTCAGAGTCAGAATGCCTGGCTCAAAATCTTATTTCTCTTCACCTACTGGTAAAATAACCTCTTTGTGACTTAGTTTTCCCAGCTGGTAAATTAATGATAATAACTTACAGGGATATTGCAAGGATTAATTAAAATTATGCACATTAAATGTTTAAAGTAATTCTTGACACTTAGTAAGCTCTCCATAAAAACCAGAGGCTTTCATTATTGTTGTCAGCATTATTGCTTTTATTATTGCAAATTGCCAGTTTATAATCCTGAATGGAATTTGTTCTCTATACTGCTGCTTTATACATGTTGCCTTCTCCTTCTCTGAACCAACAAGGTGCCAGACAAGACAGGGAGATGTCATAGGAGCTTGGGATAGGGGGAAGGATGGAATGGCCCTTACCAGACTCTGCAGAGGGTGGGAGGAAAGCTTCATATGGGGTGAAATCAGGACTAGGGTTGAATTGAGATGCACTATATTCTCATTTTTTCCCATGGACACAGACCTCTACCATGGCCTAGTGATAAAAACCTTCAATGCAATCCCAAAGGCACACAGTTTGAATCCACCAGCTGCTTTATGGGAGAAAGGTTGGCATTTATCTCGCACGTAATTCAAAAGCCTCTGAAAATCTGCTGGAGGGTCAGCTATGAGTCTATTCTGACTTAATGGCACAAAACAACTCCACCATCCAAGGTTTCGTTTTTTTGGTTTTTTGTTTTGTTTTGTTTTGTTTTCCAGAAAGTATGTATTGGATGTCTCCTATGTGCTGGTCCTCAGCAAAACATCAAGACAACAAGAGTGAATAAGGTGGGCCAGGTCCCAGAACTTCTGGCTATTTTATATCAGCTGATGTTTTTTTCTTACTTCGCTATCTATGTAGATCCGATACGTCCTTAAAGCTCTAGCCCACTGCTCATATGTTTAGTGTAGCCATATATTGTTAGTCTTCACAGCCATATATTGTTAGTCTTCACACAGCACTTAATTGCCTTTGAGGTCACAAAAAAATTAATTCATGGAGAATACAAGCCACTTCTTTGTATTTCTTTATTTCACACAGTGACTAGTCTATCGCATTATGCATAGAAGGTAGTAAGTTTGTTAAAAAAAATTGAGGTAATTCATTCTTAATGTTCAATTCTTTACTCAGATTTTCAATTTGAGTTCTTTTTGTGAGCTCTAGTAGAAGGAGCTCTGGTGGCCTAGTGGAAGAAACTGTGCTGCAATCCCAAAGGCACGCAGTTTGAATCCACCAGCTGCTCCACAGGAGAAGGATGGGCAGTCTCCTCCCATGAGAGCAGCTGTCTCTGAAAACGTACTGGAGGGTCAGCTATCAGTCAGTTCTGATTTGTCAGTACACAATAACAACAACCACAATGTGAGCTCTCCCGCTCCTAAAATTAGTGTCCAACTTGACCATCCAAAATCTATAGAGTCTTTCAGAAGACTTACTTCCCCACAAAGTATCAATATATAAAGTTCTTTCAAAATTCTCCATGTTTCTCAGCAGACGTTGTTGCTCCCTTCATCTACCTAATTAGCACAATTACTGAGAGCAGAGTTCCTCAACATCTACCTTGGAAAATTCTGAGTAAATCCCAACTTCTTACCCCGAGGATAGACTGTTCCATAGAACTGAGGATGGAGAGACTTCATTCCACATATGCTGAGCATGCTGTCAGGAGGGGCTACTCCCTGGAGAAAGTATCGTGCTTGGTAAAGGTGAAGGTTGGCAGAAAAGAGAGAGCCTCTCACTGAAATAGAGGGACACAACAGTCACAACAATGAGCTTAAACTAAGCACAGGAGAAATTGCAAAGGCAGTACAGAATTGGGCAGCGTTTTGTTCTGTTTACAGAGTTACTATATGTAGGAGCTTTGGAACAACAAGAAAGACCAGGACCCCTCCTGAAACATGACACGACTCTGGAAATAATTTAAAACCCCCAATATAACCAAAAGACATTCCTCAAATAACCAGTATTGAAAAATAACCAGTCCTAAAATTTTATCTAATATTTTCAACCTTCTTAAGAACTAAATCCATTCCCTCAAATGGGGATTCAGAATCTACCATCTGCCATTTCATTTCCTTGGTAGAGATAAGGAGTCTTGCTCGACTGTTTAAGGCCTTTAAATGTGGGTGAATATTAAAACATGAGAAACTTTCTGTCCAATTTTAACAAAATAGTTATTGTATAAATAAATGTTGCATCATACAAGCATTCAAGTTTATGAATCTGTAAGATTGGCAAATGCTTACAATCTAAGAGCCAGCTAAAATGGGTAGCATACAGAACAATGTATGAAATACAAAGACATATACCTTCACATGAAAAAAAACAGGCTAGAAACACACATCCATATCGTGAAATGTTAGCAATAACATACATTTTCTTTTATAACTGAGCGTATTTTCCAAATTTTTATATGTCAGCCTCTGCTCATTTGCTACAGCAAGTTAAATTTGGGCGGGGGGGTGGCGTTGGGAAGATGAGAATTCCCACCTTGCAAGAAAACTCAAATTACAAAAATTGGCTTCAACTGTTCATACACTTGCTCATTAAATTGCTTCCTATTAGAATAATAGCAAGCATTCTATTCTTTTCATGATGTTAGTTCATTTTTTCCCTTTAAGATGAGCATAATCTTAAACTTATCTTAATCAATTTCCTCAAATTAAGCTGCAGCAAGACTTAAGTTTCCTCCAGCTTGTCACAAGTGCTATCAGCAAGCCTCTAATGAGAAATATAATTTAACAGATGCAGAGGGCGGGATGCCAGAACAGTGTGGCCAATGTGACTCCCGAGAGCTCCTAAAACCCACAGTAGGATTTTGTACTATCGCCCTCCTGCGTCCTCCATTAGGAGTCAACCAGTGGGCTCAGGCGTGACAACAAGCATCTCCCTCTCAAAAAAAGACTCTAAGCAGCTTCTCAGATGATTTCCTTTCTCTGGCCTTATTCGAGACTACAATGCCATTCTCAGTGATATTTAGCACATGCTAAATGACAAATGAAATTTTAAACTTGGTGGAGAAAAGCATTTCTTGGAATAGATATAAATAAAAGCTTATTTCCTGGTTCAGAACTAAAGAAAAGGCTAAATTCTAAGAAAGGGGGGTAATCAAAAGGCAATGCAATGATACTCTCTCATTGCCATGGAGAGGACTCGAGTAGCTGACACTCTGGCATGTTTTCAGTGGTTATAAATCCCATGGGAGGAGAC
>NW_006399920.1:4941511-4945947 GCF_000299155.1 Elephantulus edwardii | reverse complement strand
CCTTCCTTCCTTCCTTCCTTCCTTCTCTCTCTCTCTCTCTCTCTCTCTCTCTCTTTCTTTCTCTGTCCCTCCGATCCGCTGATAGATTCAAACCTCCAAAGAGGTGCTACCTTTGAGTTTGCAGGGCACCTTCCTACTCACTAGGTCACCACTACCTTACCACAATACCATGAAAATCAAATTACCTTTACTTTCCTTTGTGCTCCAAATATATGGGGAAAAAATTTCTTTTCTCCAACTGTCCGAACATTCCAGTATGTTTCCTATCCAGCCAGGACCCTTAGATGCAAAATATAAAAGGGGAAAATAATGTGTTTTCCTCTTTGATTTTTAACATAGTCCAATAGTATTTGAGAAAATGGGATGGGAAAGGAATGGAAACGGAACCAGCTCTTTCTTCTTCAGGGCCACACATGGAGGTTTCCATCCACCGCTCTGAGAGCGACATACACACAGCCCCCTGGGGGTCCATTGTCACATCCTAGCTGCAAAATGCAATTACATTAGACACTTTATGCTTCAAAGAGCCTGGCATTTACCGAATGAAATGCATTTGTGGCCAGAATATTAATGACTATTATCATATTTGGCCATAATAATCCTCTAGTGAGTCATTTCACAAAAGTTGTCACTTACAAAGAAAAGTCAGTGAAGGGGGAGCTCATTTTCAAAACTGGCTCTTTTTTTCCCACCCTCATATTTTCACAGGCTCCTTTTCCCCCCCTCAAGATGTCTACATTGGTAGAGTTCACTGTCTGTGCTAGTTTTCAGCTGCAAGGCACCACAAAAACATAAAATTCTCAGAGATGTTATTCTTACTTGAGATTTTAAAGGTGTATTGGATCGACTGAGCTGCTCTAGAATAATAAAAAACTGTTTGTTGAAAAATACATATTTGGGGACACCTGCCCCTCCAAATTATTAAACATAATGTCTAAGGATGGAGGGAAGGGATAACAAATCTCCAATTTTCAATTTCTTTCTTGAGTGGTTGTTATCCCCACTAAAATATTTATATCAATATTGTAATAAAAACAGTTTAAAGAATAAGTTAATGAACAAATTTTAAAAATCAATATTGCAACAATGGGCTTGCACATGGAGACTGTGAGGACGACACAGGAAAGGGTCAGATTCTATTGTTCATATGATTGCTACGAGTTATGGTTTGTTTTCATGACACCTAATGATAATAAGAGCATAATTACACCACCTCATCCACCACCAGGGGATTTGCCTGAGGATCCAAACTGAAGGAATGAAGATGCCCTAGATGTTACTGCAGAAGTGCTCAAATTTTTATTTAACCCCAAAATTACAAGGCTATCTTGGTAACTGCAATATGAAAAATATATATTGAGAGGCATTTTTGTTTGATGTTGTTGTTCAGTGTTGTAGAGTCATGATGACTCATAGTGACCCTATGAATGAAAGACCTGAACTTTCATCGTTTCTCCAAGTTCATAGAGCTTCCAGATGCAAGCTATTTCAGAAGTGGGTGCCACTCCTGCTTCCAAGCTTGATTTAATTGGGGAGCTCCACCAAACACTTTCCACCATGAGTAACCATTATCGCATTTGACACATCAGTGTCACAGTGTTTAGCATCACAGCAACTACTCATTACCTCCACACAGCAAATGGGTAGACCAGTGCTTTATCACTTAGAAGAATGTTTGACCAAAAACAATTAAAACCAGGCCTGAGGGCCGCAGATTCAAATCATCCACCTTTGGTTTGGTAGCATAACTTTCTATCCACTAGGCCAAAAGAGCCCTCTCGTTGTTGTGGTTGTGGTTACTGTTGCTGCTGCTGTTGCTGTTGTTGTTAAGTGCTGTTGAGTCATAGATGACTCATAGCGACCCTACGAACAAAAGACCTGAACACCTGTATAACTTTCCTTTTCATTTATATTCAGGATTGTTGTTGTTGTTATTCTGTACCATCAATTCGGACCCATAGCTGACCTTCCAGTGGGTTTTCAGAGGCATTAATCACACTGGACTAGGTTGCCCATCCTTCTACAGCAGAGCAGCTGGTGGATTCAAACTGCATGCTCTCAGGATTGCAGCTCAGCTTCTTACCACTAGGCCACCAGAGCTCCCATTATACTTACCTGGCCTGGAATCTAAAGCAACGTCCAAATCATTGTTGTTAGGTGTTAGTTGACTACAACCTATAGCAGCTCTGTACAACTATATATTGCCTGGCCCTGTGTCACCTTCACAATTCTTTCTCTAGACTACCAAGAAAAAATAGAACAAATGCAAGTGACAGAAGGACCAGGAGTGACATTTTTTTTAATTGTATTTTATTTTTATTATGACATGGATATTCAAGATTCCTACAACATAAGACCATATTAAAGAATAATTACAAAGCAAACACATATCTTAAAATGACCCAGCTAAAGAAATAAAATATTACCAGTTTCTAATTAGTCCCTCATGTGGCTTTTTTTTGGTGGAGGGGTTTCATTCATTCATTGTTGCACTGTTTTCTCTACCCTCCTCCCCAGTTTGTTCTTCTCCCCACCCCGAATGTCTGTTTTAATTGTCCAATTGCCACAGTGCTTGTCGAAGCCAGTTCTGATTAATCCAGGAGTGAAATTTTGTCCTAACTATAAATAGGCTGCCAATACAAACATCAGAAACCCACCCCTGAGAAGCTCAAAGAAACATAAGGAAGCCTGGGCTTTAGATTAAAATTTTAACTACTCATTGCTGTTGTTGTCTACTTCAACTCATAAAAATCCTATTGGACACGGAAGAACTCTCCCATAGAATTTTGATTTTTTTTTTATATTTTTATTGGTTTTCAGTAATAATTCCCTTACCTTATGTTTCCATCATATACATTGGGTTTTATACAATCTTTCATTTACATTGTGTTTTATACAGTCATTCATATACATTCTATTTTATATTATTTTTCATTAATTTGCTTACAAAGTATATATATATATGTAGTTTCCTACAATAGTTCTCTCATGTTTTATAAAAGTAATCACCTTTGGGCCTTGCCTATCATGATTACCTTGTATTTGCACCCAGATCCTTCCCGTTTATTTTGCCCCCTCCCTCCACTCACCACATTTTGCAACCCTGTAGTTTCACCTCTACCTATCCTCACCCCTCTATATTCCCTTCCCTCTTAAGTTCCTGTACATGTTTTACTGATTGTCCTTCTATTTTTACAGTAATGGTTTTATGCAGTATTTGCCCTTATAAGAATGCATTATTTCACTCAGCATAATGTTCTCCAGTCTCTCCCAAGTTGAGTAGTATTTTTAAAAATTATTACTACTGAGTGTTGCATAGTATTCCATTGGGTGAATGTACCACAATTTCTCAATTCATTTGGTTGTGGTTGGACATTTGGGCTGTTTCCATGTTCTTGTGATGGTGAATAATGCTGCTATTAACATTGGTGTATAAATCTCCATTTGTCTCTCAGTTCTAATTTTCTTGGAGTATATTCCCAGTAATGGAATAGCTGGGTCATATAAAGTTTATATTTTCAACTTTTTGAGGAAACATCAAACTATCTTCCAGAGTGGTTGCACCATTTTACAATCCCAACAACAATGTATGAGAGTTCCTACCTTTCCACTTCCTCTCCAACATTTATTGCTTGCTGACCTACTAAACATTGCCACTGCTACTGTGTAGTTATGTCATCTCATTATGGTTTTGATTTGCATCTCTCTTGTTGTCATATTATACTCACTTTTCAAAGAGATAGAAAGGGACGTTGTCAAGTTTATTTGGAGAGGAAAAGGACCCTAAATAAGCAAAGTGCTTCTGAAAAACAAAAATTAAGTGGGAGGCATAGCTCTTCCTTACCTCAAAACTTACTGCACAGTGGTAGTAACCAAAACAGCATGGTACTAGTTCAATGACAGGCACATAGACGAATAGAACAGAATTGAGAACCCAAAAATGGATCCTTCTATGCTCAACTGATATTCGACAAGGAAATAAAACCTATCAAATGGAGAAATGGCAACCTCTTCAACAAATGGTACTGGCAAAACTGGACTGCTACCTACAGAAAGCTGAAACAGAATCCACATCTCACATCATACACAAAATTTGGCTCAGAGTGGGTCAGAAACCTGGAAGTAAAGCCCAAAAGCATAAAGTTCATAAGAAACAAACCAGAGCCAAGCTTAGAAGGCTTAGTCTATGGTAAAAAGAGACTGTCAAATATAGTCAGAAATACACTATCTAGAGAGTATAAAATGTGATAAATGGTGCATTCACACAATGGAAAACTACGCAGAACACAGTAGCAACGATTTTGTAAATTATTACCTAACTTGGGAGGAACTAGAGAGCATTATGGTGAGTGAGCTAACTCAGCCCCACAAGGACAAATATTGTATAAAACCATTGTTGTAGAATAAGTATAAGGATCCAAGGCGGGGGGAGGGTT
>NW_006399920.1:4931108-4941281 GCF_000299155.1 Elephantulus edwardii | reverse complement strand
GGCCTTCAGAAGAAAAAGACTTATAACCCAGTTAGGAAATGGGCTAAAGAGATGGAAAGACTTTTCACAGAGGAAGACATTCAGATGGCCAACAGACACATGAAGAAATCCTGTAGAGTTTTTAAGATTGTACATCTTTACAGAAGTAGAAGGCTATAAATCTTGACCGCCATGTGGAACAGTAGATGAGGTCAAACCATCTAGCATTCTGTTTGCTGTCAAGTGCTTAGATTCTGTGCCATCTTCTCATGTTTCACAGCCAACCCTAATGTAAGACTGACAGCATCTTTTTTGTCTGACAAGCGAGAGAAGGTAATATAGAAATAATTTTCCAATCTTATACATTTGAGTCACCTTTCAAAAATATTCATTTTCAATAATCAACCATGTCTTACTGAAATGGTGCAAAAATCTGCAGCATAATGATGCTTTTTAACTGATTCTCAAATGCATCATTACTTTAAAAATAAACACTTATCATACCCTGACCAAAAAAATAATTTAAAATCCACATCTCTTTATTATAGACTTTGAGAAATTGTCTTTACATCTGAGAAACAAACAAATAAAACCATCGATCCATTGCTGTAAACTGGAATTGACTAATAGCTGACATATCAGTGAGCTTCCCAGGCTATAAATTGTCTGAGATCAGACTGCCCATCTTCCTGTCTTGAAGCCTTTGGTGGATTTGAACTGCCAAAGAGTCTTGGTCTTTGGTTTAGCAGTGTGACTACCTACAGAGTGGGCCACCAGAGCATCTTCCCTGTATTGTTATTTTTCGTTTCCACCCAGTGCACTATTTCTCATAGCAATCCCATGAACAGCAGGTCAGAACTTTTCCCTGTGTGCACCATCCTGCCTTGCTCAATTCCGTTGTTGTACCCACTGTGTCAGTCCATCTTCCTGAAGATCTTCCTATCTTTAGCTGACCATCTATCTTTCCCCAATGACTGGGCCCTCGTGAAAATACGTGCGAAGTATGTGAAATGAAGTTTTACCATCCTTGCCTCTTAGGAACACCATAGCTCGTTGTACATTCTCCAAGACAGATTTTCTCCCCCCTCTTGGTGGTTCATGATGTATTCAATACTTTTCGCTGACATCACAATTCTAAATCATCTGGTCTTCCTTTGTCTTCCTTATTCATTGTCCAATTTTCAGTTGCATACAAACCAATTAAAAATACTATGGCTTGAATCAGAGATACCGTAGTCTTTAAAGTTATATGCTTACTCTTTAGTATTTTAAAGAGGCCTTGAGAGCTGACTACGGCTACCATGGATGTTGATTGTGGATCCAAGTAAAATTAAATTATTGACAATTTCAATATTTATTTATTTATCATAATGTTGCCTAATGGTCAGTGGTAGAGATTTTTGTTCTTTTTTTTCTTGTTGTGTACCATCGAATTGGATCAGATAGGCACAGGAAAAGATTGCCCCTCCTTCTCGAGCAGAACATCTGGTGGATTCAAATCATGCACAATTTTTGTTTTCTTAATGTTAAGGTGTACCATAGTGAAGGGTATTTGCAGTCTTTAATCTTCAGTAAGAGCTTCAAGTTCTCTTCACTATTTGCAAGCAAAGTTTTGCCCTTTGCTTAATGCAAATTATTAATGAGTTTTCCTCTAATCCTGATACAACCTTCTTCTTCATATAGTCCAGTTTCTAGAATAATTTGCTTAACATACAGAGTGCATAGGTATGGAAAAAGGATACAACCTTGACACACACCTTTGCTGATTTGCAACCATTCAGTGTTTCCTTGTGTTGTTCAGACAGCTGCTTCTTTTCTTTGTTTAGGTTTCATATGACCACAGGTAAGTGTTCTGGGATTCCCATTCTTCTCAATGTTATCTGTAATTTGCTATAATCATTAAAACACAAGGAAATATCTTTCTGGTATTCTCTGCTTTTAGCCAAGACCCATCTGCCATTAGCAGTAGTAATATTCCTCATTCTACAGCTTCTTCTAAACCCAGCTTGAATTTCCAACAGTCCCCTGTCAATGCACTGTTCCTGCCATTTGTAAATAATCTTCAGCAAGATTTAACTTGCATGTGATATTGATATTATTAAATAACTTCTGTGCTCTGCTTGATCAACTTTTGAGGGAAATGAGAAAAACCATAGACCTCTTCTGGTCAGTTGGCCAAGATAAGAGCACATTTAGGGCTGTATTTAAATACCTCAGGTTGTTGGTATTCTATTGATTCCTGGAGCCTTCCCTTCCCCTCCCTCCCCCCACCCCAATGTCTTCAGTGCAGCTAGAACTTATTCCGTCATTACCACTGGTTCTTGATCATATGCTATGTCATGAAATGGTTCCCTGTAGATCAATTCTTTTTAGTATAGTGACTCTGTGTATCCCTTCTATCTTCTGATAATTCCTATACTATCCAATATTTGGCCCGTAGAATCCTCCTGAATTGAAACTCAAGTGTTAAATTTGTTCTTCAGCTCTTTGGTCATCATACCTATTTTGGGAGATGATTTTAATTTTTTAAAATTCATTTAGATAGCCTCAAGGTCATATTTTGCTTCTTGTGGACTTGTTTTCATTTTCTTTGCCTTCAGTTTAAACTTACATAAGAGTGATAAATGGTCTATTCCACAGTCTGTCTCTGGTCTTGTTTTGATTTCTGATATTGACTCTTTCCACAGAAATAGACAAGTTTATTCTTGTATAGTCCATCAGGGAGGTCCACGTGTATATTTTTTAAGAGATAAGTACATTATTAATTGCAACCATTCTATCAAAAGACTTACAAGTAGAAATTCAAATAAAGACTTGTATACCAATGTTCATTAGAGCGCTACTTATAATATCAAAAAGTAGAAACAATCATCAGATGAATAGTAAACAATTTTTTTCCCTATATACATCATCTGGAGAGAGGATGAGAGACACACAAGTGTTGAGGACTCTCCTTCATAGGGTCGCTACGAGTCGCCTGCGACTCAAGGGCACTTAACAACAACAACATATACATCATAATGTTGCTCAGCCAGTAGGAGAAATTAAGCCTTCATGCTACAATATGGATGGAACTGGATGACTATACTGAGTGAAATAAGTCAGTCACAAAGAAGAAACACTGTATGACCTCATTTACATAAAAGGCAAAGGAATAGAGAGTAAAGTTTACTGGTAGTTATGAGAAACAGGAAGAATTGATAAAGAGGAAGAGGTTAATAGTTTTAGAAATGCATTAATTAAGGGTAGGGTTGCACAGTCAGTTATTGCTATCTATAAACTAGAAAATGTTGCAAATAGTTGTATTGGCAAAAGTTGTGTGATGGATATATCGTGATAACAAAAAGGGAAAAGAATAACTGCTGAGGTTGCTTATGAGAAACCAAAAACCTCACTGGATTTGGTTTCTTGGTTTGGACATTTAAGATCACAGTTTCACGTAATATCTCATTTAACTGCATTCATAACATATTTAGTGCTTCTATTCTACCTCTGAGCTCAATGCCTAGTGCTTGGGCTCTTAAATACTAGCAAATGGCCATCTCAGGTACAAGAGAGTCAGGAATAGGAGGATAATGTGTGGAGTATGTGGCTAATTGACTCTGTGAACAACTGTCTCCTTTTCCATAAGACAAGAATTGGATATTGACCAGATGCTATTACTGAGAAGTGTTACCAAGTGTTCAGTAAGAAATCTAGATCAAAAGGAGAACAATGCAGAACAGAATTTCAATTTCTCATGGACTTCAGACTTTCTAGAGTCAGGGCAGTTCTGAAACTGTTGCTCTGAGATAATCTTAAGAAATAATATTAAGACCTAAAATAAAAATGTTTCTTGACGTTTTTAAATTTAAAAAAATAATAACAGGTAAAAAAGATCTATGTTGAGCATTATATTTTTAAGGACTGTCTAACTCATTACCATTGAATGAGTTCTGATTCATAGTCACCCTCCATTTGGTTTCCAAGACTGTAAACCTTTATTGGAGGAGACTGCCCATCTTTCTACCAAGGAAAGGCTGGCAAATGTGAACCACCAACCTTTTAGTCAGCAGCATGACATTTAACACGTGTTACATGTCTGTGCCACCAGAGCTCCTTAAGAACTCTCCACATGAGAGCAAATTGACCAACCTCTCAAAAAATTATATAGGAACCCTAAAGGGCAGTGAGTTTATGCTAATGAAGGAGAAGCAACTTGGAAAAAAAAGCAGTGAGAATGGTTGCACAATGTGAAGAATTTCACTGTCATCACTGAATGGTAATTAAATTGACGTATGTTTTGCTGTGTATATTTCCAACAATAGCAACAACAAAATAAGCATGTTTTAAAAAAACACAACACATTTACGGTACAATTCTACTCTACTCTGACATACATGATGTTGCTGTAATTCAGAATGTCCTTGGAAATTGTCATTTACTGGTTTACTGGTGGAACTTAGGAGGATTATTGCTTACTTGATACAGTTTCTATTGTCGCTGCGTACTGTCAGTCAGAACCAACTCCTAACTGACCCTCCAGAGGATTATCAGAGGCAGTTAATCACACAGGAAGAGACTTCCCATCCTTCTCTGGAGCAGCTGGTGGATTTGAACTGTGGGGTTTTGAGATTGCAGGGCAGTTCCTTGCCCCTAGGCTACCAGAGCTGCCTACAGATTTAATTGGATAATGACAATGTTTTGGAAATAAATGTTAATGACAGCAGATGTAATCAATTCCACTGAACTGTATACCACTTTAAGGAGGTTAAAATGGCAAGCTGTGTGTGTGTGTGTGTGTGTGTGTGTGTGTGTGTGTGTGTGTGTATTATGTCACAATAAAATAAAATAATGGGCAAAAGAAAATTAGTTAGGTGTGTGTTGTATTAATAATTCCAGGACAATAGTGTTATTAAATGATGTTTCTAAGAAGATAGAACTGAAGATGATTCTACCTACAATTCCAGCCCTTCTGCAAAACTGATACTATGTACCGTGTCATGCATCATGTCCTTTATATCATATTTTCATTTCTCTAGGACTCTTCATGAATGGCTATGATTGGGGCCTGGATATAATAAGCTTGTAGCTACCCTCTTTTCCCAACAGCCCAGAGAGGCTTGAGCATTTTAAACTCTGTGCAGCAATACTTCACTGGTGTCTTTGACTGCCCACCCTCAGCAGTTATCTGTGAGATGCCCAGACTCCCAGAAATCTCAAATTGCTGCTTTTTCCCCCTGCTGAGTGCTGCAAGTTGAAGAGATCCTCCAGTCATTTGTTTCCTCCACAAGCCTGAGGTATTTCATGAATCCACATTTATTTCAGGGGATGTTTCCTTCCTTTGTGGGAGATTTTAAATCCCAAAGGTCAACAAAAAGCCTTTGAATAAGTAGCCCTTTTCATCTTGCTAACAGCAGGGAAGGACTAGAAAGAGCCAGCCTAGCAGTAAGAAGACATGAGGAATAAAAGGAATGGCAAGGTAATTTCATTTATGTTTTCAGGCAAAAAAAACTCACAGAAACAAGAATAGGCCTAGCAAGCAATAATTACCTGGTTCGCATTCTGGAAACTTGCTGGGTTTTTCATGCTGCAGAATATCGACGGGTCTGACTGCAGATGACTTTGCTGTAACCAGTGACAGGGTCACGACAGTTCTAAAATAGCAGGCTGGGTTCTGCAGACTCTCTGAGTCAGTTCTCACCAGTATCAGCAAATCTCATAGTTCTGCTTTGACATTAGCATTAGGAAGGTGACCTTTTCCTGTTTTCTCTTTTCTCAGAGGTATAAATCATTATCTTTGTTTGCCAGAGTCAATAATAAATACCCCCACCATCATTAAAACACTTGAAGAACACTGGTGGGTACGTCTTGAGTAAAATCAGAAGAAACAATTCAAGAAAGAGCAAACACATGGTTTACCCATGGGGTTCAGCAGGGTAGACAAAGCAGAGTCAGTAAATGACGCTAGACTGCATATATTAGAACCCCAGACCTTAGAATTCCAGCTCCTCCACTTACTGGATATGTGATGAGCTTCCTTAACTTCCAAAGTTGTAATTTCTTGGTCTATACTCCATAGTGGGTTATCCAATATGGTGTCTTATCTATTGATCTTGACTTTTACCATACAGCTGAGGGGTTGTGCTTTTTGGTTGTTGTTGTGTTTGTTTTTTTTTACTACCCTCAAGTCAATATGAACCTTACAGTATCCTGCACTATCCTCACCATCTCTGATGTGCTTGAGACAGAACAACACTGTGACCTTGCAGCAGCCAAGGTAGCAGAGACCCTGAGACTAATACAAGATGGAGGTGAGCTAGTTCTACCACCCCATAGAGCCAGAGCCAGGCACCTGGGACTAGACCTACTGGAAGAGTGGAGGTGGGAGATGTAATAGGCAGAACTGATTGAACTACATAACATTTTCACGGAGTAAAGCCTAAAGCCAAGAGACCAAAGAGAGGCCTGTTTGAGAGCACATCTGAGAAGTGATCCTTGTCAAGAACTGTCTATTGAGTGTTTCTGATCTGAGGTGTAACCTGTTACTTCCCTAGGAAATCTCCTAATTGCAAGTATTGTTTGTGAGTTCTGTTCTGACCGTTGCAACACATTATATAACCCAGTAGTTGAGCAGTGAATTGAGGAGGGAGCTATGGTGGCTTAGTGTCAAGAAGCTGCGCTACAATCCTAAAGGTGTATGGGTCAAATCCGCCAGCTCCTCCATGGGAGAAGGATGAGCAATCTCCTCCGGAGTGATTAACTGCCTCTGAAAACCCACTTGAGGGTCAGCTACGGGTTGGTTCCAACTTGACAGTACATGACAACATCAATAGTTGAGTAGTAAGAGCAATGGGATACATGATTGGTGTTAAAATTCGTAGAAGGAAGTGTGGGATTGTGGGGTGATGATTGACCGCATAGGAATCAGTTTTGAACTACAGCTGCTGTTGATGAGGATTCTTCCCTTTTATGGATTTAGTGGAAGTCAAACTCTACCATTCCCACACTGGTCATGCTGGTTTTTACAATCTGATAAATGAGGAACATAAAAATAGTATTTACCATGAGATTTTAGTGAGTTACAAAATAATCCTAGGAATAAGATAGGCCATATTCCCCCATGCACTTTAATGCAACAAAAAGCCTTCTATAGGGTCAACTGTGAGTTGGTTCTGACTCGACAGAACACAACAGCAACAACAATGATAGTATATAGGATCCCTGGTAGCACAGCACTTAAAATCAAAAGGTTGATGGTTTGAACTACCAGCTGTACTGCAGTAGAAAGGTGTGATAATCAACTTCAGTCAAGTTTTGGTAACCTTATGAGATACCGCTACTCATAAGGTCACTTTTAATGAGAGGCAACTAGACAGCAGTGGGGTTTGGGGCCTTGATAGTACTTATGAAACACTAGTGGAACAATGGTTATGTGCTCAGCTACTGATAAAAAAAATCAACAGTTTCAAACCACTAGTAAAGTCATGGAAGAAAAGATTTGGCAATTTGCTCCCATGAAGATTTGTTGTTAGGTGTCATCAAGTTGAGTAAGACTTATAGCAACCCTATGAACATTAGATTTGAACCCTGTCCTATCCGCATAATCTCTGACATATGTAAAAATGCCACAGCTGCAGTCACTGTGTCAATCCATCTCGTTGAAGGGCTTCCTCTCTTTCAATGACTGTCTACATTTCCAAGCACGATATCCCTTCCCAAGGAATAGCCTCTCTTAACAACAGGCCAAAAGCATATGAGACTAAGCTTCATCATCCTTGTGTCTAAGGAGAATTCTGGCTGTATTTTCTTCAAGACATACCTGTTCTTGGAAGTCTATAGGATATTAAGTATTCTCCAATACCACAGATACCATGGTATCTATTGATAATCTGTCATTCTTAATTTTTTTCAGCTCTCAGATACATAGCAAGTGATAGAAAAGATCATGGCCTGAATCAGGTGCACCTTAGTCTGCAAACTTACATCATAGTATTTTCACAAGGTCCTTGTCAGCAGACTTTCCCAGCACTTTTTGATTTATTGATGGTTGGCATCAAGGATGTTAATTGTGGATCCACACAAAATGAAATTGCTGAGAATTTCAATCTTCCCTCTATTATGATGTAATATTACACTATTATATTATGTAGTGAAGATCTTTTTCTTTATCTTCAACATAGGAAATTCTATGAGCAATTCTACTCTATCACATTTACTCACTATGAGTCAAGATTGACTCATGGACACAACATCTTAAAAGATATTCGTAAATAGCCTGATTGACTCCCAGTCTCTGCTTAGTCCCTCTCCCCAGAATTCTACTATCTTATGTTTTAGGATATGAGTTCCTCTAATTAAAATATTTCTAAAATTACACAAATTGCCTTTTTTTTTTAAACTCACAGTTGTGGAGTTTATTAGGAAAATAGGTTGGGGAATTGAGAAGGCAAAGAATATCACACAATGCAAGTCCAGGTTTAGTCCAGCATTCGCAAGCAGATTAACAAGGCACAACTCCTCAATTAGTGAAAGTCCAGGTTCAGTTCGGTGGCACAAATGCACCTCTGGTTTTCTCAGTCAGCCAGTAAACTTTATGTCACAGCAGTTACAAGCCAGTTTTACCTTCAATCATCCAGCAAACAAAACCTTTCTTTAATTAAGTTAAAAAGTTCCATTTCCACAATTCCTCTGGTTACACCTTGTAACAGTATCTTCACAGTCTCTCATAGTCTTTTCACAGCAGTGCCACAGTCTCTTCAACTTTTCTCCACCACCATTTTTCACAGTGTGGAAAGTACTCTCTTCTTTTGGTCCAATAGCTATTGATGATTTGCAAGACTATATGTCTACAGTTAAGATAGCTGGAGACCCTGCCCCCAATGGGAGCTGAAGCAATGACAGAAAGCCAATTTTCAAGGTTTCCAACACCACACCCACCAATATGTAAATTAGCAAGTATGGCTATGATACAATGAAACCCTATTTACAAAACAAGCTATGATTCACAGGCTATAGTTTACTGATTCCTGGACCACTTAAACAAGAAATACTTCCTGAAATCTTCTTAAAAGCATTGATACTTTAAAAAAAATACTATTTTATTTACAAAATTTGAATATATTGATTTTGAGAACAGATTCTTCCAATTTCCCTCACCTCCTCCCACCCATCAAATACATATATTGTCTTTTGTCTTAGAAGGTTCAGCCAGATTCATGATCTAGTGGCATCACTTCTAGATGTCATTAATTCATAGCCAGAGCTAGAATAGATCAGAATGGTCTCAAGTAATTCCTAGTCAGCTAACAATGAGTTTTCCATGAGGCTTTTTTAATTATTGGGATTTTAAAGTGATGCAAATGGTTAAGTATTGGAATATTGTTTAAAAACTGGCAGTTCAAAACTCCATAGATGCACTTAGGAAGTAAAGCCTTGTGCTGTGCTTCCAAAGGTTATAGCTTTGAAAATCTTACGAAGCAGTTCTATTCTGCACAAATAGGGGTGTCATGAGTGAACATCTACTTCATAGCAACTAACAATAACAGTATTAGCAAGAGAGGGAGGCTTGAAAGTGTAAAGAAGAGCATAGATTAACATAAGGCATGGAATATACATTACTTATATTGATTAATGGTTCTTATTATTGCTGCTGCTGCTGCTGCTGCTTTTCATTTTGAGGAAGAAATAATGCTTACTGTCATATTTACAACTTCTATCTCACTGTAACAATAAAAGGCAGCAAATATTCTGTAATTGTTCAAGATTAAAACGAGAAATTCTCCATCTATTTAGCAAAAAAGAGAATAAGACCATGTGAATTTTCACTAGCTGCATAGTGTGAAGAATTAAAAAGAAGTAGGGTTTGAAATAAAATTTGTGTAAAGCTCATACTGAAATGAAATGTATATTTTGTAAATATATGTTTTTGAAAAGGTATGGAGACAGGACACATCCCTGGCCTATGCCCTTCCCAATTTTGAACCATGCAGTGTTTCCTTGCTCTGTTCTGATGACTGCCTCTTGGTTCAAGTATAAGTTTCACATTACAATGAACAAGTGTTCTGGGATTCCCATTCTTCTCAGAGTCAGCCACAGTTTGTTATGGTCCACACAGTCAAACGCCTTTGCATAATCAATGAAGCACAGATAGACATTCCTCTGGTACTCTCTGTTTTCAGCCAATATCCATCTAACATTAGCTACAATATCCAT
>NW_006399920.1:4923017-4929248 GCF_000299155.1 Elephantulus edwardii | reverse complement strand
TAAGCTTGTTTTAACTGGGGAGCCCCACCAAACACTGTTCTCCATGGGTAACCATTACCGCATTTGACACATCAGTGTCACAGTGTTCAGCCTCACAGCAGTCACAAGTTACCTCTGTATAGCAAGTGGAAACACCAGGGCTATATGACCTAGAAGAATGTTTGATCAAATGTGTGTGTGTGTATGTGTGTGTGTGTATAAGTATGTATGTATATAAGTATAAAATATTCCTTGAATTTTTCTCATCTCATATATAAGACTATAAGTTTATCAGAAATGCCTCACCCTTTTTTGGTTAAAATTATTTTTAAGCATAATTTCACGTCCATGCTTTTTCATCATTAAGTATTTAAGAAGTAAGGAGACTTGTGGTATAGTGATGAAGATATTGGCTGCTAACCAAAAGGTAGCCTTTGAAACCCCAATCTCCTTTGTAGGAGGATGTGGCAGTCTGCCTTTACAACCTCAGAAACATCATAAGGTAGTTCCATTCTGTCCTCTATAAGTCACTCTAAATTGGAATAATTTGATGGCAGTGAGTTTGGCTTTATCTAACAAGTCAACAGAGAAGGGGAGTTAGTAGGTACAGCAAAGAGAGATCCATCAGTCTCTCATGTGATCATTCTGTTCATTAAACTCAGGGATCACTTTCCTCAGTCTAAGAGTTCTGATATGCAAATGAATACTTTATTAGTTGGAATTACTGTAAGCTATATCACCTCTGACCCTCAAAAAAATGTCACTTACTTCCTTTCTCAGATCAGTAAATCAAACTTAGAAAACGATAACATCACTGTTACAGAACAGTCCAGAATCCCCTCTACTTAGAATGAATTGTAATTCCAGCAAGATCAAGCAAGACATGGAATCAAAGTCACCGGAACCAAGGGAAAGATTGATTTTCACCAATTTTGAAAGCCCTTAATGCACTCGGTGAAGCCAGAAGGAAATGTACTGAATACCTTCATCTTGTTCAAGATAAGGAGGTCCTTCCTTGCCCATTAGAATTCAGGTCTTTCACTGTGCACTGGTTTGGGGCAAATAATTAATATTTCCTGGTGTTAGTTCGATGATTGGTTTTCTAAATCAAAACCATGTTTTTAATCCTTATTACCATAAGCCTATGCCAAGTAATTTTTCATCTTGACTTTTCCTGTCATTCATGGTCACAGCTTTTCCATTACTTATGTATCACTAGCCACATGTACGTTTGCTTATGCATTTAAATGTTGTTCTGTTAAAAAAAATCAACTCATGTATATATTCACATTCAACCTTGTAGTCTTGGGTATGCTGTCTGAATCTCAAGAAATAACAATTCATCTTGAAAATTCAGGGTTTATGAAACAGAGAAAACTAGCTCATTCGTGGGCAGAAGGCTAGCCAGTGAGAAAACAAAAGGGCTTGTTTTCCAGGGAAATTATTCGCTGAAGGCTACAGCATGTAGGTCAAACTATTCAGCTCTGGTGATATAGCGGGTGAAGAGTTGTACTTCCAGCCAAAGGCAGGCAGTTCTAACTCACCAGACGATCCAGAGGAGAGATGGACAATATCCTCTCATGTGCTTTTACAGCCTCCGAAAACCCATTGAAGGATCGACTATGAATTATGAATCAGTCCCACCTTGACAACACACAACATCTAAATGTATAAATACTTATATCTGTATCCTGAAACTTTTTCTAGACAGCCCCAAAAGCAGACTACTCATTTTTGTTATGATGTTATGTACCATTAAGCGTGTCTTTAGGTTGACCGGTGTACCGTTCCTTATCACTAGGCCTCCAGAACTTCGTTATAAATATTTTAAATAAATATTTAATAGTAAAATAACTTAAAATGCTTTTCAGAAAAATATTTTAACTAAAATGCATATTTATTAATAATTTAGATAACACAGAGGAATAAAATATTAACAGTCTTCTACCGACATGTCTCAGCAGGGAGCTCTGGTGGCCTAGTGGTAGGAGCTACACTGTCCAGCCAAAGTATGTGGTTCAAATCCACCAGTTACTGCACTGGAAAAAGAAGGATCATCCCCTCTCATGCAGCTTACTGCCTCTGAAAATCCACTGGAGGGTCAGTTCTGATTTCAATGGTACATAACAACAACCACAACCAGGATGTCTTAGATATATGTACCTATTCAACATCAGAATAATCTAAGAGCATGAACTTCAGATGTCAAGTCATTCAGATGTCATTTGGATTTAAATTGGAGCTCTTCCACTTACTTGATTTGGATAGATATCTTACTTTCATAAGTTGAGTTCTTTTTTCACAAAATACATGCATATAAAATATATAATGGGTGGGGTATGTAATGACCTCCCCACAATCTGACAAACCAAGTAGTTGTGTGAGGAATGTAATGACCTCCCCACAATCTGATAAACCAAGTAGTTGTAAAAAGGATGAAGGGTGTATTGCAGCACCATTTAATCCCATCACATATGGAAGTTGAGTTTCCCTTGGGTATGAGCTATAATGACTTTTATATCACAAGAAATAAAAAAAAGGAGGAAAATGAACAGAAAGAAGAGATTCTAGTACTGTCAAGAAAGAATCACTATGAGTGAAGCACATCTTTTGGACTCAGCCGTCTACACTAGAAATTCCTTGATACCAGGAAAGGTCAAGAAACATGGAGATCTCCAAGAACCATGAACTTGGACTTCTAGCTTTTTAAACTGTAATGGAGGAAATTTCTATTTGTTAAAGCCATTCGCTTGTGGTATCTCTGTCTTAGCAGTATAAGATAATCAAGACACTTACCACTGTTCCTCAGTCTCCTCTGCATGTTTGGTAAGAGATGCTCCCACCAGCCTCTCCACAAGAGAAAAATTAGTAATCTCCTCCTGAGCAATTTACTGCCTCTGAAAATCATCTGGGAGCTCAGCTATGAGTCGGTTCCAACAATAGTACACAGTAACAACACTATCAACAAAGGATGAAGAGTAAGGATGAACAAAGGATGAACAAAATAACTGTTGGCAGGAGTCTAAGTTGATACAAACTTCCTAGAAGACATTTTGGCAATATACACACAAACCCCTTAAAATGTGTACTCGCTCTGATCTAGAAATTTAACATAAATTAACCCAAACAAATTATTATACATATTTTTGTATACATGGACACATGTGCATAGGAAAAGTGAAAGGCTTTGCATAAAAAAATTAGCAGTAGTTATCTCAGGATGATAGCAAATTTTATGCTTTTCAGTATAGAGTGAATAAAAAAGGAGCCCTAGTGTGTGATGGTTAAAGCATTAAGCATAAATGTCAGTGGTTTAAACTCACCAGTCCTTCCACAGGGAAAAAGATGGGGCAATCTGATCCCTTAAAAATCACAGCTTCGAAAAGCCTTTGGGCGACTCTGTTATAGAGGGTCATTATGAATCAGAAGCAACTTGATGTGCACAATAAAAAGAAAATGAGATTTTTCAAAGAAAAAGCTAATATTCTAGTCATCATAGAAGCATAAGTGAAACTGTTCATAAAACTTTAATTTAGCAAACCTTCTAAATCTACACAAAAAATATTATGGTGTTATACCATTAAATAAGAGAGAAAAATATGGTATTACATATATTCCTGCTTTTGCCATTCTTTGGTCAAATGGTCTGCAATATGGACATAACAGCCTGGTAGAATTTCAATCAGCAGACTTCTTGGATCTGTGGCTGGAATAGAATTGTGGCTTTTTATTTTGTCTTCTTGTATTCCACCACACCCTCAGGGCAATTTATCTCAGTTAATGTTCCTTCAATCTGGCTGTTAGCCAAAATTTGGAATTTATTGAATTGATGACATGGTTGACCTGGTCCAGCATGATTCAGGGTTAACAAGAACTAAAGCAGAAATTAAAAAAAAATAAACCAAAAAGAGTTTTCTGAAACACGAGAAAGGTAATTACTGAAGGGTTATTTCAGATGAGCAGAATTCATGAAAAGCTATTGATCTTCTGTCAATAACTACAGTTCTAAAGGTTCATATTGGTGGGTAGCCTGAAAATATGGTTCATATTGCAATGGTGACTCAAAAATAAGAATCTAAATTTTATGTTTGATTTGGGAAGTGTGGTTAAGAACAGGCAGGTAGCCAGGTGTTCATAATATGAACACATTAATCTTTGGAAGATAGTTAATATAGGACTTATAAAAATTATAGCTGGAGTGTTAGAAAAGAGCAATACATTCAAAGTTTTCTGTGAGGAGTAGGCTACTGCATAAAGGGAAAAAAAATCACGGTCCACTGCCATCAAGTTTATTTTCACTCACAGTGATTTTATAGCAACCCTGTAAGACTAGGGAAGACCTTCCCATAGAGTTCCCAAAGCTTTAGAGGCAGACTATTAAATTTTTCTCCTATAGAGCAGTTGTTATTGTTGTGTACTGTTGAGTTGGAATTGATCCATAGCTGACCCTCCAGTGGGTTTTCAGAGGCAGTTAATCCCATAGGAGGAGATTCTCCCATGGGGCAGCTGGCAGATTCCACTCACATGCCTTCGAGATCGCAGTGTAGATTCTTACCATGAGGCCACCAGATTGGGTTTGAAATGCATGACCTTTCAACTAGGAGCAGAGCACTTTAACCACTGTGCTCCCAACAATCTACGAAAGATTGAATGACCAATAGATTGGAACTTCACCCTTCCCTGCACCATGCCCATGATCTCTGGCCTGCCCAAGTCCATTGCTACAGTCACTGTGTCAATTCATCTCCTTGTTCTCCCTTTCACCAACATTCTACCTGTCTCAACACGTCTTTCATATAGCCCCTCATATACTATTCAGCACTTGATTAAATAATAGTAGTAAAGGAGACTCTGTTCAGAAAATGCCCAGATTAAATTTGTTTGGACAATTTACATATTGTAAGGCCAAACTTAGAATGTGCCCAGATGAATGTTTTAGTAAAATCATCACAATAGTGACGACTACTTAGGGGAGAAGAAATGGAGAATGCATTGAAATGAAGAGATAACATATGGTAGACAGAAAAGATACATACAGGAAAGAGAAATGAATCTGGGAGCTAAGGACCCTGAGTGCTTGTTTTATCTCTGAATGAATTTCCAGAGCTCTTAGCTTTTAATGTATCATTATAAATCAAAAGTACAAATGGAAAATATCATGTGACTAGATCTTATTCTTGGTTTAGGTTGGCTGCAATTTTATTTGGGATGGTATAACCTGGAGGGTCAGGATGAGTCAATTCCAACTCGATGGCACACAACAATAACCTTTAAAAAGGGTAAAATTCAGTCAGAAATTGCAAAAGTAGGGTTTCTGAAGAAAATGCACTTCTCTTCAGCAAACCGCTAAGCTCCCCAACATTAACAAGACACAGATAAAGAGGTCAAAACTAGGAGAGTTAAGTACACAAATTAAATGTAGTGGGCCAAGTACTTGGAAAGACTCTCATCACTTATCTAGGAAAGAAAACCCAGTCAAGAGAAGAGTGGCCATAAAAAATTCTCATTATTATTCTAATGTGTCTTTAAGTCAACTACAACTCATATGGAACTTATAAACAATAGCTCTGAAACCTGCGCTATCTTGAGTCAACCTCACTGTTTCCAACACATCTGCCCCCGTTGCCCCCACTGCAGTTCATAATTTAGGTAATGAAGACTAATAGTTTTAGGTGGGCAATGATTTAAAATAGTTGGGAATATGCCAACTTGTGCTCACCTGAAACCCTGTGGTGTTACTGTTGAATTGATTTTGTCTCATAATAACCTTAATATATTCCATATCTCATATTGTATTTTGTTGTGTACTGTCAAGTTGGAACTCATAGCTGACCTTCCACCGAGCTTTCAAAGGCAAGAAATCCCACAGGAGGAAATTTTCCATCTTTCTTTTGTGGAGCAACTGATGGATTCAAACTGCCTGCCTTTCTGATGACAGTACAGTTTCTTACTACAAGGCCACCAGAGCCCCTTACTTTATGGTATATCGTGTATTATATTTTATATAATAATAATAAACAGCTCATAATTGGCAGAATATAACAGTTTCATAAGGTTTCCGCAATGGTTTAGCGTACTGCCTCATCCTCATCCTCCAGAGTAACTGGTAGATGCGTTGACCTTTCAGCTAGCAGCTGAGTGCTTAACCACTATGCCACCAAGACCAAAATGGATGTCAGAAGAGACTCTGAAGATTGCACTGGAGCGTAGAGAAGCCAAAGCACAAGGAAGAATTCAAGATACTAAAGAGCT
>NW_006399920.1:4912538-4921337 GCF_000299155.1 Elephantulus edwardii | reverse complement strand
GGTGACTGGGGTAATCGGGATGGGTGTGTCAGAGGCAGTGCGGTTGGCGCAGGATAGAGCAGGGTTTAGGGCTGTTGTGCATAGGGTCGCTATGAGTCACAAACGACTCGACAGCACATAACAACAACAACAACAACAATATTTCTTTAAATTATGTTTCATTTTTTCATAGTTTAATCAATACTCAGAGAATAAAGAAATATGTTTTATAGGTTTTAAGGTATGTTTTAGAATGGTCTCTTTTGTGCCTGCAAATAACCTTTCAAGCCCTGCACAGTGTGAAATAGAAACCCTGTTCTACCCTAGAGCTCTGGTGCTGTAGTATTTAGAAGGTTGTGCTGCTAATCCAAGGTGGCACTTCAGGCCCAGCAGTTCAAATCCATCAGTGCTCTATTGGAGAAAGACCAGAGAATGCATCCAATCTCTTCCCTCTCTATTTTTCCTTTTCTTTCTTCTTACCTTCTTCCACTTCCTTCCTTTAAGTAAAAGTGGCTTTTAAGTTTCAGAACATTATAAAAGATAAATATTTTTATTCTCAAATTATATATTCTACAGATAATGCAAGCCCAGGAGACTGATATAATGGGGTGAACAGTTTTAATATATGATAGATATGCAACCACCTTTATTGATAAAATAATTTCTAAATATTATTTTAGACATAGGCCATTTAAATATCAATAATCCCTTTAATATTTTATCCCAGAAAAGTTTAAAGAAAAAGTCTAAAAAGAAAAAATAATGAACAAATCAATAAAAATACCTTGAAATTATAGAGAACTTCCTAATTGTAAATTGGAATGCATAGAGCCAATGAGAAAGATCTGGTGAAGCAGGTAAAAGACGGATGCTAAGTATAATTTCCACAACTTTTTAGATGAACTTCAAGATATAGAATAAAGAGAAAAAACTATATATTTACTTTATCTGCAAATGATAAAGGACTAAGCATAATTATAAAAGCCATACATATGAAAGAAAACCACAAAGATATCTTAAAATGCAGTGAGTCATCTATTTCAGGGACTGAATAAGCAAATACTGCTTGGGACAGGGACAATATATTGAATGACCAGAAAGCATCAAAAGAAGATGGGGGAGGGGAGGAAGAAGATACAGGGAATACACAAAATCACTGTACCAAAAATTCAGGAAGTACCAAATTTATAGAAGCCAATGATAATGGAGGAAGTGGAAACTGCATTGAAGCTATTGGCAAAAAAATAAGGCCCCAGGAATTGATGGGAAATCAATTGACTTGCTTCAATTAATAGATGTAGCCTCACTAGTCTATGCTAGAAAATTTGGAGCACAGTTTTCTAGCCAATAGATTGGAAGAGGTCCATATTTGTTACCATTCCCAAAAAAGATGTTTCAACTGGATGCAGAAACTATCTAACAATATCATTAATATCACATGCTAGCAAAATACTGCTGAAGATAATTTAAAAACGGCTAGAACAGTACATAGATGGGGAATTGCCAGAAGCTCAAGCAGGATTTAGACGAGGCCATGGCACCAGGGATATATCATTGCTGAGGTCAGATGGATCCTGGCTGAACGTAAAGAATACAAGAATGATGTCTACTTGTGATTTATTGACTATGCAAAAGCATTTGATTGTATGGATCATAACAAGCTGTTGCTGACATTGAGAAGAATTCCAGAGAACTTAATTTGCTCACTCAGAACCTATACCTGGATTAAGAGCTGTTGTACAAACAAAGCATAGAAACACTGCATGGTTTAAAACTGAGAAGGGAGAGTGTAAGTGTTGTATTCTATCTCCATACCCATTAAATCTGTTTGCTGAGCAAATTATTCAAGAAGCTGGACTCTACAAAAAGAAATGTGGCATCAGGATTGAGAGAAACTCATCAATAACCTGCATTATGCAGATGACACAACCTTGCTTGCTGAAAGTGAAGAAGACTTGAAGCACTTGTTACAAATGATCAAGATATGCCAGCATGGATTGCTTTTCAATGTCAAGAAAACAATGATTCTTACCACTGGACCAATCAGCAACATCATGATGGATGGAGGAGACTGAAACTGTCAACAGCTTTATCTTGCTTGGATGGACAGTTAACAGCCTTGGTACCAGCAGTCAGAAAATCAGGAGACACATTACACTGGGGAAACCTGCAGTTAGGGACCTCTGAAAATTACTGAGGAGTAATAATGTCAGTTTGAGGACTAAGGTGCATCTGATTCAGACCATAGTCTTTCTGATCACTTGCTCTGCATTTGAGAGCTAGACAATGAGTAGGAATGACAGAATAAGAATTTATGTCTTTGAGCTATGGTGTAGGAGAAGATCTTATGAACATCCCCTGGACAGCCAAAAGGACAAATATGTCATAGAGTGCAGCCGGAGTTCTCTTCGGAGGCAAGAATGATGAGGTTTTACACCTCACAAACTTTGGCCATCTTGCTAGGAGGAGCTATTCCTTGGAAAAGGAAATGATGCTGGAAAGGGTGGAGGGTCAGTGAAGGAGAGAAATACCTTCTACCAGGTGAATTGACATGATGACTGCTGAAATGGCTTCTTGTGTGCCAGGAAGTGTGAGGATGGCACAGGATAAAGCAGTATTCAGATCTTTTGTTCATGGGATCACTAGAAGTTGTACTCTACTCGATGGCATCTAACAACAACAATAGGTACAAATGTTTTGGGGACTGGAAACAGCATTTTAATATCTCCAATGCTTACATGCTTTCAATAACTCCTCAGTTTATCATTGGAAATGTTACACCACTGTTCTTCAAGTCACCCTCTACCAATAAATCCTGGTGGGATCTGATGCCTTAGTGTCCACAAACTCACCAAGTTCAAATTTGCCTCCGGTCTTCAATCTGGTTGGCCTTACTATCTTGTTTCTCACCTAACCCACACATCCTTACCAAGGTTCTAAATCCAACTCAAATCCCATTTGCTACTAAAATGTCATTTCAATCTGCACTGATTTCCATGATCTCTCAACTACAGGACATGTGTCATATTCTCTAATCTTTCTATTGTTTCTGCTGATTGCTGTTGTCATTTTTGTTATATACCATAGAGTTGGAATCGGCCCATAGCTAACCCTCTAGTGGGTTTTCAGAGGCAATAAATCTCATGGGAGGAGATTTTCCATCTTTCTCTCATGCATCAGCTGGTGGATTCAATCCACTTGCCATTGGGTTGGCAGTGCAACTCCTTGCCTATGCCACCAGAGCTCCCTGACTTTAATTATGTTGTTGTTGGAGGGGCAGAAGGGAGAGGGAAGGGGGAAATGTTGCTAGGTGTGGTAGAGTTGAGTACCATTCCTAACAATCCTATGAACAACAGATCTGACCCTACCCTATGTTGTGCCATCTTCATCACTTGATTAAGTCCCTTACTGCAGTCACTGTGTCAATCCATTTCATTGTGAGTCTCCGCGTCTTTCACTAACCCTCCACTTCTCCAACCATGGTGTCCCTTTCCAAGCAACAGCCTCTCCTAGCAACATGTGCAAAGTATGTGAGACAAAGCTTTGATATCCTTGCCTCCAAGGAGCATTCTGGCTGCACTTTTGCCAACGCATACCTTTTTATTCCTTCGGCACTCCATGGGGTATTCAGTACTCTTCTTATCCAACATCACAATTCAAATGCATTAATTCTTTTTCTGTCATCCTTCCTCATTGTCCAAATCCTATGCTTATTTTTTGATTACTCAGCCATGTTAAGAATATATATAGAAGGGAGATCTGATGGCCTAGTGATAACAAGATTTGTAGCAATCCCGAAGGTTCATGGTTTGAATCCACCAGATGCTCCACTGGAGAAGGAGGGCAATCTCTTCCAGTGTCGATCAGATCCAATTTGATGGTTGTGGTTGTTGTTATGTGCCATCGAGTCACTTGCGACTCATAGCTACCCTATGTACAACATCCCTAAACTCTACTCTGTCCTGTGCCAATCGCATCATCTCTGATCTGAACTAGCAGGCCTCCGAAAACCCTATGTACAACAGAACACATGTAGATAACAGAAAGGGCAACTGAGGCTGAGCTTTCAGGTATGGAAATACAAAGGAAGAGGAACAGTTGTAAGCAGACACTAAGGACTGGGACATGGAATGTAAGAACCATGAATGTAGGAAAATTAGATATTGTTAAGGAAGAAATGGAACACATAAATATTGACATACTAGGCATTGGGGAGATGAGATGGACTGGCATGGGGAATTTTGAGTCAGATGATCATATGACATATTACTCTGGAGATGAAAAGGTGAGGAAAAATGGAGTTGCTTTCATAGTTAAGAAAGCCATTGCCAGATCCATCTTGAAGTACAATATTGTGAGTGACAGGATAATATCCATACACATACAAGGAAGGCCAGTGAATGCCACTATCATTCAGATATATGCACCAACAACCAGAGCCAAGGAAGAGGAAATAGAAGATTTTTACCAACTTTTACAGTCAGAGATCAATCAAACATGCAAGATGCATTGATAATAATGGGTGACTGGAATGCAAAAATTGGGAATAGAGAAGAAGATTCAGTAGTTGGAAAACATGGACTCAGTGACAGAAATGGAGCTGGAGAGAGGATGATTGAATTTTGCACAATCAATGACTTATTCATTGCAAATACGTTTTTTAAGAGACACAAACACAGGTTATATACATGGATTTCACGTGATGGTATGCATAGGAATCAGATTGATTACATCTGCGGAAAGAACCGCTGGAGAAGCTCAATAAAAATTTGATGGTACACAGCAACATTTTAAGAAAAAAAAAAGTAGAAAGGGTTGTGAAAATAAATTTAAAAAATATATTTATTTTACCTCTTTAATATCCTTAACTTATTTAGGATTTGGGACATATTAATGGTCAATTGTCAGTAAACATTTATTAAGTCCCTTCTTTTTTCCAAGAACTGTGCTACTGGACTGAAATACAGCTTTGATAAGAACTCAGCCTCATAACTTAATAGATAACAGTCTTTTGGATTTTTATATCTAAAACATTTTACTGTTTATGGAACAATTTTACATATTTTCTGGATTATGCACAGGAATACTTTACCACTACACTGAATGGAAGGTAGTAATGTACTAAGTACTCTCCAGAAATCTCTTGCTTATTAACCTAGTTATTATCATAGAATACCAACCAATGACAGCATATCCTACCCTGAACTACAGAAGAGAAGTACAGTCAAGGTTTCATCAAGACTAATACTCTCTCACTTGATAAGAGGTAAGTTGCCTTCCTTACCTCTTTGATAATAAAGAGTCTTCCGGGTAAGCCTTATGGGCTTCCTGAATCACATGACATATCTGCTCTAGTATATCCGGTTCATTTAGCCTTTTTCTATCTTATCCACTGTTTGCACTGACAGAGATGGCATTTCTTTTCTTAGTGTTCTCTCCCTCTAAGCTTCTATGATCCATTCTAGGAGACAGCTTTAATGTTTTCTTCCAAGTTATTTGCCAGAGTGCCAAATCCTGTAAGTTTTCCCACATGGATAAGCTTTCCTTCTTGCAATCTGCCATTTTGTTCTTCCTTGTTTGATCCAGCAGACACAGGATCAATTCTCTCACATGCATGTTCTTCCAATTCCCTCAGGTCCACGTTGACCAAGATCTGTAGATACCCTAATTTTACTCTCTTTCTTCTCTTTTCAGTCCTAACACTTCTGTAGGTGGGTTGAAATATGTCTTAACTCTAGTTATGGGTCAAGAAGGAAAGTGAAAGTAGATGTGGATAATAGTTGAGGACAACATTATTTTATAAGGTTGTTGTTGTTGCTAAGTGCCATCGAGTCGCAGGCAACTCATAGTGACCCTATGAAGGAGAGTCCTCGACACTTGGGTGCCTTTCATCCTCTCTCCAGGTTCACAGGGTTTCCAGATGCAAGCTATTACGGAAGTGGATGCCACTCCTCCTTCCACGCTTGTTTTAATCGGGGAGCTCCACCCCACTCTCAGTCCACATTGGGTAGCCAACCATTAACGCATTTGACACATCCGTGTCACAGTGTTCAGCCTCACAGCAACCACAAGTGACGGCAACTTGTACACCAGGGCTATACGACCTAGAGGAATGTGTGAACAAAAACAATGAAAGACTGGCCGGAGGGCCAGAAACTAAAAGTCACCCACCTTTGTCTTGGTCACATAAGGTAGAGACTTTAAATTATCTCCAAGCAAGTGAAGAATACCATCACTTTTATAGGCTTTTGCCTGTCTAGAGAGTTAAAGAGAATATGAAGATTGAAGACTTTTTACAGCATCAGCCCAGATACCCCTCAGCCATGACTTAATCCCACTTTGCCCAGTATATTCCTGTCTTTGATATAGAAACTGCATCAAGTCTGAAAAGGCAACTTCCTGTAGAGCTTGCTATATTTAAAATTGAGCTCTGGAGCAGTTGCGCGAACCACCCAAAGTCACAAAGTTCTAATTCACCAGATGCTCCACATGGAAAGATGGTCAATTTTTTCCCCTTACATTTCACTGCCTCTGAAAACTCACTGTTGTTATTGCTGTTGTTTGTTGTCAAGTGCCATTGAGTCGAGTATGACCCGTAGCGACCCTATGAACAAAAGATCTGTCCTGAGCCTTCCTCACATTTCCTGACACACAAAAGCCTGTTATAGCAGTCACCATGTCAATCCACCTGTTTGAGGGTCTTTCTCTCCTTTACCAACCCTCTACCCTTCCCAAAATCACGTTCTTCTCCAAGGAATAGCACCTCCTAGCAATATGTTCAAAGTATGTGAGGTGAAGCTTCATGATTCTTGCCTCCAAAGAGTACTCCAGCTACACACTCCCCAACACATAACTATTTGTTCTCTTGGCTCTCCATGGGTGTTTCTGTCATCCTTATTCATTGCACAGGTCTTGGATGCATAGCTAATAATCAGAAAGACTATGGCCTGAATCAGATGCACTTTAGTCCTCAAACTGATATCACTACTCCTCAATAATTTAGAAAGGTCCCTAACTGCAGACTTTCCTATTCAAATGTGTCTCCTTATTTCCTGACTGCTGGTGTCAAGGGTGTTAATTGTGGATCCAAACAAGATGAAGCTGTTGACAGTCATGGGTGGATTCCAACTTGATGGTACATAAGAACAACAGCAACTCTTATAGTTAAGCCCTGGGACATTTATGCTCAGTTTTTAGGGGATGAGAGTCTCTTTATATAATACTAAGGTGAACTTAACTTTAATTGCTTTTTAATTGGTGATCAGATATCCTCGATTTTCATATCTGATGAAATTACCTCTAGTAATATTCATCCAAGTCCAAGTTTATGATCATTAATATTTACCCCATGCTCTGGCTACTTATTGCTACATTTAAAAATACTAGCATCTGCTGATGTGAAAATTTTTTTTTTAGTATATTCATGGATTCTCTACAACAGGGACTTGGCATGGCGAAGTAGAGAGAAATTGTTTTTCTCTGCTTCATGGTGTGTAGAATATAAACTGGGAAGCCTTGAATGGCTTGGAGTTAGTTGCTCAAAGGGCTGAAGGCCGAAATTAAATTAAACAGAGGTTGAATTAATTTACCAAAGGTACTTTTGTCCACCACATCATCCCATTGGCCCAGACCGGAAATATGTCAAAATGTGGAGCCAACCAGTGGTGGGTGGTTCTGGTTGACTGCTCTTGACATCACTCATGTGCCTGAAATGTTAATCAGGCCACTTCCGGGGGCAGCTTCTAGGGCTTTTAGGGCTGAGTAGTCTGGGCCAATGCCATTCATTCTCTGGCTCTGATTGGGTTGGGCTTACTCTTAGAAACTTCACTAGAAAAAAAAAAAAGAAACTTCACTTGATCTCCATCTTCTATAGGCTCATATGTATCCTAAGATCTTACTTATCTCATTGGCATCAACCTCAATAGTTCAACCACCTAGCCTTCTTCCATTTCCTACCTGTCCTATTATCCTGACCCTAAAAATTAATACATAATACTATTGACAATTGGAAAAGAGTGAGTGAAGGGAGACTGGTTAGTACACCACAGAGTTCCCAAGTTTTGTTCTGTGGTACCAGGAAGGAACCTCTTCTAATCCAAAATTAGTTTTCTAGGGAGGTAGTAAACTGACAAGTAAATTTCCCATTTACCATTAACATTTGTCCTACAATTGTCATTTGGTTTACTTTCAAGTCAAATACATTTGAGATATACCATTTAAGCTATCCTGTAAGAGCACATCTGTGATATACCACTAATAGCTCATCTCTGTGTGAATATGTTTCTGCCAACAGCTTACTGCCTGGATTCAAATATTTCTAGTTGCAAACCACGTGATTAAAAGATTTCAAGTAATTCATTGAATAAAAATTCTTGGTTTTCTTTTGTGAAAATATTGATCCTCTGCCTAACAAGTGAGGCAAGTCATTTGTAACCTCTGAAAGACAGTTTAAGTTTGTTCATTAAAACTTAGTTTAGAAAGTAATGACATAAGCAACTTTCTATTCAGGAGGAAAAAAAACTGGTAGTACAATGTTCACATTGTCTATCATTGATAATTAACCATTACCAAAGGGAAATATAACCAATGGTTTATCGTCATTGATTTTAGGACTGAAAATAGTTCATTCTGATTTGACCCCTGCTGAGAACTTGCATTTTGAATGAATAGATTAAAGTCCATAGCTGCAACCTGCATTCAATGACTGGTAGGCCACAAAATATACATGTATGTACTTACGAATCCTGTTTAACTATAAATTTTGTTTACATTTATTCTATCTGTGGTTGCTGTTGTTATTATGTGCCGTTGAGTTACTGG
>NW_006399920.1:4902924-4909563 GCF_000299155.1 Elephantulus edwardii | reverse complement strand
GCCTTGACCCACTTACTTCCCAGCTCCACCCTCCACCAGGATAACCCTTCACATCTACCATCTATCTGTGGTAGAAATGCAAATTTTCAGTGGGACATCAAACTGAAATGGACATATTCAAAGATCTATACTTTTTCACTTTCACCCCTTAGGACTCCGTTAAGAAGGTATTCTAAGTGAAAATGTAAACTTATCAGAAGGTTTTGAGACTCTCCTGGATATTAAGGGAGCTCTGATGGCATTGCGCACAGGGAGTAGAGCTGCTAACCTGAAGCTGGCACCGTGAAGACTCCCTTCTCACGTGATTCATAACTTCACAAAACCCACTGGAGGGTCAGCAATGATTTGGTTACAACTCGATGGCAGTGAGTTGAAAGTGGATTACTCATTATTACTACTATTACTGGGAAAGGCAGTGTTAGTAAGAGACATATGATTAAAATTCAGCACTAGAATGTAAATGGGTGTCAAATCCAAGAAAACTGGCTGAGTAACAATATTGCAACTAGAATGAGGCAAGTGAGATGCCTATGGCATGAAATGTAAGGAGGCCTGTGCTCTGGATAATGACTCTACTCTTGCAGAAACCTAAGAATAAGCACTTCTCCAACTTTGCAATCCAGGACTCGCACAGGTCATTCTTATCCTGGCCCTGACAGGGGCTAGGTAGTCAAGAAGGTGGAGCAGGTCTGCGTCTAGTTGGAATATATATTTAATATCTCATACCAAGTGACCAGCAGGGGTTTTTTTTAGTGATTCTTTACCACGGGTCCCAAATAACTTGACCATACTCATTTAGAACTGGGGTTGACTTGTGCACTATAGATAGTCTCTTATGGTTTATGATCTTATAATGTACCTTAAGATAACTGCCCAGCAATATCACTTTATACAGTTTAATATTTTTTTTTACAGAATTCTAATGGGATTTAAAGCAAGCAAGGGCTGGATTTTCATTAGGGAATCTCAGAAGGATAAGGAAAGAAATGAGTTGACTCCTGATTAAACCACCAATACCATGACATCAAATCCTCTACCCTAAATCCTGATCTAAATGTGCTTCTTACCTGAAAGGCATTCATGGAAGCCTAACTTGTGAAACGTGTGTCATCTTTCTTTTCTTTTTTCATCCTAACAAACCTTTTTAATTAACTTTGCATGATTCTATTCACCCTGCAGGTGTGATTCCAGAGGCTGTAGATGAAAGCGGTTTGTCCTGAAACGCCTTCCCCAGCTGCTGACCATTCTTTCTGAAATTCCGTGACAGGTGATTCATTTTATTTGCGTCCTGAAGGCATTGCAGGCATGGTGAATTCGCTATTAAAGTGCTAGTACACCTGAAACGGGAACAGTGAGACCTGCAGCCAAACAATCTCTTACTTTGTGTCTGAAACCTGTGAAAATAAGGTGGAGAAAAGGTCTCAGCGGGAGGATTACTCAATGAGTGAGAGAGAGGGAGACATTCCTAGACCAACTCCATTTATAGGATAAATCAGTACTTTATATGTCCACCCATTTTTCCTTATTTGCCTGAAATACATTTCCCTCTTCTAAGACTCGACAACTTAGATTACAAAATGTTGTTGTTATGTGCTGTTGAGTCCACTATGATTCATAGCAAGCCCATGGGCAACAGATCTGAACTCTGCCCTATCCTGTGCCATCAGCATCCCCTCTGATGCACGTGAGCCCATTATTACAGTCACTGTGTCCGTCCATGCTGCTAAGATTACAGAGTAAGTGTTAAAGTGACTGTTGGCCTTACAAGAACTGAGCTATAGCCCTGGCATCTTGATAAAATGAAAGAACACAGGTTTCAGAGTCAGGTAAGTCTGAGTTCAAATCCTGCCTGTGCCCTTAATGTTCTGGATAATCTTTGGTTGAGAAGTTAAAGTTGGCTCATAAGGTATGTAGTCATTAGTAAAGTGATATGATAAAAAGAGCTACTTTGCAGGAATATTTTGAGGATTAGAAATATCACAGGTAAAGCATTTGGCACAGTACCCTGTACACAGTAGCCACGGCCATTTCTTCAATTCTAACTCACCATGTCCCTCCATTAGGCTTCAGAGACTATAAATCTTAAAAAGAACAGAATGCTCATTGTTCTTACAGAGAGTGGCTGGTGGGTACAAACCGCCAACCTTTTAATTAGCAACCCAACATGTGTTCTTTTCTTCTTTGAAACAGTTGTTGTCGTTAGGTGCCATGCAGTTGGGTGATTCTACCATACCAATGTGGTTTTTTCAGGACACAGTGAATACCCAAAACATCATAGCTATTGTTGTTGTTGTTGTTGTGTGCCATCAAGTCGCTTGCAACTCATAGAGACCCTATGTACAAAAGCCGTTCTATCCTGTGCCAACTTCACTGTCTCAAACACACTCATTCCCACCACTCTACTCACAGAATCGATCCATCTCATCGAGGGTCTTCCTCTCCTGCGCCATCCCTCCACTCTCCCAAACATGATGTTCTTCTCCAAGGACCAGTCTACACCAAGATTTTCAACCCCATAGTAACACCAAATTTTCAATCTACCCTCTAACACTCATGTTGTTGTTGTGTACTGTACAGTTGGAACCGACCCATAGCTGACCCTCTGTTGGGTTTTCAGAGACAGTTGTCCGTCCTTCTCCTGCAGAGCAGGTGGGGGCCTCGAACCACATGCTTTTGGGATTGCAGCACAGCTCCTTGCCACTAGGCCACCAGAGCTCCATGGCCCAATCAATATTCATTTTTTTACTATTTCTCATCTCTGTTATGCTCTGCTTCCTTTTATTCCTGCTAGGTACAATAAACTTTCCTTGGCCTCTCTCTCTCTCTCTCTCTCTTTTTTTTTAAATAGATCCCCAATCTGTCTCGTGGAAGTTCTTCCTCTCTTTCTCTGAAAAAAAGCCATGGTCTTTGCAATTTGTTCTGCATCAGAGAACAGGACAACGACTAGGGATGACAGAAGAATTGATACCTCGAGCTGTGGTGCTGGAAAAGAGTATTGAATATACCATGAGCTGGTTTGTTGTTTAATGCCGTCGAGTCGTAGACGACTCATAGCGACCCTATGAACGAACAGCCTGAGCACTGTTCGTACATAGAGTTTCCAGAGGCAAGCCATTTTGGAAGTGGATGCCACTCCTGCTTCCAGGCTTGATTTAGTCGGGAAGCTCCAGCCAACACTGTCCACCATGGGTGCCCATTACCACGACTGGCACATCACTGTCACAGGCTTCAGCATCACAGCAACCACGAGTTACCTCTGTACAGCAACGCACAGACCAGTGCTATACCACCTAGAAGAATGTTTGACAGGAAGCCCTTTGGGCTTAAGGCCGCCTCCTGGTTCAAACCCTAGGCCCAGGCTGGTAGGAAAACAAAAACTGGTTTGTCTTAGAAAAGGTGAAACCAGACTGCGTCTTGGAGACAAGGATTCTGAAGTTTCACCTGACATACTTTGGATATGTCATGTTGGGAGGGTGGAGGAACAGTGCAAGAGAATCAATGAGATGAATTGATTCAGTGACTGAGATAATGGGGGTAGGTGTGTCAGAGACCATAAGGTTGGCTCAGGATACAGCGGGTTTCAGAGCTGTTGTTCATAGAACTGCTATGAATCACAGGCGACTTGATAGCACATAACAACAACATGGGATATTTTATCCTCCAGGATCTGAAAACAGCCTCTGAAAACCTGCTGTAGGGTCAGCTATGGGTTGGTTGTGACTCAGAGGCAAACAGCAACAACATGGGATATTCAATATTCTTCTCCAACACCATAACTCAAAGTTATCAATTCTTCTGTCGTCCTTATTCATTATCCAGCTCTCAGCTGTGCTTTGACTGAAAAGACCATAGCCTGAATTAGGCACACCTTAGTCTTCAAATTGACATCATTGCTCTTCTGTTATTTGGAGACATCCCTGACAGCAGTCTTGCCCAATGCAATAAGTCTCCTGATCTCCTGATTGCTAGTACCAAAGGTGTTGATTGTGGGTCCACATAAGGTGAAATAATTGACAATTTTAATCTTTTCTCCATCTACCATGATGTTGTCTATTGGTCCAGTGGTGAGAATTTTTGTCGTTTTGATGCAGAGATGCAATCTATATTGAAAGCTATTCGATTCTCTGCAGTTAGTGTTTCAAGTCTAAACAGAACAAGTAAACACTATATGGTTTAAAATCAGAAAGATGTGCATCAGAGTTATATTCTTTCTCCATATCTATTTAATATTTGTTGTTATGTACTGCCAAGTCAAAACAGACCCATAGCTGGCCTTCCGGTGGGTTTTCAGAGGTAGTAAATTGCATGAGAGGCAGATGCCTATTGTTCTTTTGTGGAGCAGCTGGTGGATTTGAGCAATGTACCTTTGTATTGGCAGTGCAATTCCTTACCACTAACTAAGCCACAAGGCAGTTGTGCAAAAAGAACAAAGGAACACTGCTAGGTTTTAAGATCAGAAAGGGTGTGCATCAGAGTTATTTCTTTCTGCATATTTATTCAGTCTGTATGCTGAGCAAATCATTCATGAAGCAAGATTCTATGAAGAGAAGTGTGGCATCAGGATTGGGGGGAATCTCATCAACAACCTGCTATGCTAGCGACACAACTTTGTCTGCTGAAAGTGAGTAGAATATGAAATGCCTCCTGCAGAAGATCAAGGACTACAGCCTTCAGCATGGATTACATCTTAACATTAAGAAGACAAAAAGCCTTACCACAGCCCCAGCAGTCAACATTACAGTGAGTGGAGAAAAGGTTGAAGCTGTTAGTGATTTTCTTCTTGCTTGGATCACCCTTGTTACCAGCAGTCAGGACGTCAGGAAATGTATTGCACTGGGCAAGTCTGCAGTCAAGAACATCTCAAAAATACTGAAGAGTAATGATGTCAATTTAAAGACTAAGGTGTGCCTGATTAAGGCTACGGTATTCTTAATCACCTGCTATGCATCAGAGAGCTCGATAATGAATAAGAATGACAGAAGGCGAATTGATAACTTTGAGGTGTGGTGCCTATGGATTGCCAAAATAACAAACACATATGTCCCGGAAAGGATGTGGTCAGAGCACTCCTTGGAGGCAAGGATGACCAAGCTTCATCTTTCATACTTTGGACATGGAGAAAGGTGAGGCTATTCCTTGGGAAAGGATATTGTGCTTGGAGAGATGGCGGGTTAGCTAGGGAGAGTAAGACCCCTAATAGGATAAATTGACCCTGGGATTCAGCAAGGGACTCTAGTATTTCAGAGATGATGAGAACGGCAGAGGATAGGGCAGGTTTCAGAATGGCTATTCATAGGGTCACTATAAGTAGTACTCAATAGTACCTAAAACCAACAACAAGCTGACAGATCTCCCTATGCTGAACACATCATTTGAGAAGCTTAACTCTACGAAGAATATGGCCTCAGGTTGGGCGAAAGACCCATCAACAATCTATGTTATGCAGATGGCACAACTTTGCTTGCTGAACATTAGAAAGGCTTGAAACACTGCAGATATTATTAGGGCTGTTGTTTTTAAGTGCCATCGAGTCATAGACCCTATGAATCAAAGACCTGAACACTAGTATAACTATCATTGTTTCACCAAGTTCATAGAATTTCCAGAGGCAAGCTATTTCAGAAGTGGATGCCACTCCTGCTTTCAAGCTTGTTTTCATCAAACACTGTCCACCATGGGTAACCATTATCGCATTTGACACATCAGTGTCACAGTAGAAATGCAAATTCTCAGCAGGACATCAAACTGAAATAAACCAGTTCAAAGCCCTGTTTCAAGCCTCTGAGTTCAAAGCCTAGGTAGTTTCCATAGTGTTACTCAACTCTGGCTGCCACTTGAATTACATGGAAGCTGTAAAAATATCAAGGTCAGGACTACAAATTAAGTAGGAGAGGAATTATATCAGAATGGTGTTGGTCTGAGCACTAGTGCTTGTTTTTTAACCTCAAATGGTTCTTATCCTGAACTAGACCAGGTTGTTGCTGTTAATAGCTCTCTCATATGTGACATCCTTGTTTTGCTTTTTTAGTTTAAAATTCACTAATATCCAACTTGCAGTTAAGGTTTGAGTGCTGGGGGTTTACTCCACAGGAAGTTACACTGCTAACTGCTAAAGCTGCATCTCTGACCGTTTGAATCCATCAACGGTTCCACAGGAAAGGTGGGCAATCTCCTCTCTGTGATTTACAGCCTTCAGGAAACTTACCCTTACCCGAAGGTCAGGTCTGAGTGGGTTTCAACTAGAAGGTCAGGAGTGAGTGAGTGAGTCAGTTAGTGAATTCTAAATCAGCCATGAAACTTTTCTCAACCAAGCTAAGCCCTTTTTCCCTGCCTTCCAGATATCTGTGTTTGAAACTCTTTATTTACATAATTTACATGATATTTGCTTTCTTTACCAAAGTACCACATTATCTTAAGGACCAGGAAATGTAAAGTTTACACTGAATATCAACTTGTGGGTGTTTCCCCAAACTGCAGCCTGGACTGGTCTAAGGAAACTTTAAAAAACAAGAACAAAATAGAAGACAAGAGCCAATTTTCTTCGTGATTAGCCTTTATTAAGATATTGGTTGTAGAGGGATGAGGATGTGCAGGAGGAGGGGGAGATTAATCATGGAGTCATAGAGTTTAATGGGGGGG
>NW_006399920.1:4891659-4893809 GCF_000299155.1 Elephantulus edwardii | reverse complement strand
CTGGCAGTCGTCTGTGGATGCAGTATTCTGTATATTAAGAAAAAAATTTTCATCAATATTTTGGTTGTATGTTGTATTTATTACTTTGTTTGATAATTTCCACATTCTGTACAATCACTTTTTTGGGAAATGGGAACAAATATGGATCTCTTCCTGTCAGTTGACCAGGTAACTAACTGTCTTCCAGATTTCTTTTTTTTTTCATTTTATACTAGTTTATGTATAAAATTCAAATACATTGTTTTTGAGGACAGATTCTTCCAATTTCCCTCACCCTTTCATCCATCAAATTATACAACTCCATGATGAATTCCTCTACCCCTGCACGTCCTCATCCCTCTGCTTCCACCTTCCCCCACCACCCTTGGATCCTTATACTCATTCTATGATACTGGTTTTATACAAATACTTGTTTTTGTAGGTCTGAGTTAGTTCTCTCACCATAATGTTCTCCAGTCCTTCCCACTGCCTGTTGAGTATGTCCAGAGCAGCTTCAGTTGTTGAAAGATATCAGTTGGTATTCCATCAGTTCCTGGAACCTTATTTTTTGCCAATGCCTTCAGTGCAGTTTGAACTTCTTCCTTCATCAACATGGGTCCTTGGTCATATGCCACTACCTACAATGATTCTGTGTCAGCTCATTCTTTTTAATACAGCAATTATGTGCATTCCTTCCCCCTTCTTTTAATTTACTAGATGAAGAATATTCTAAAAGTTTTATACGTAGCCTGTAATTCCAGAGCCATATACTCATTCACCTATTTGACTTCTCTATTTGGATCTCTCTTAGGAATCCCAGTGTGAATATGTCCAACATGAGCTGTTGCTAGCACTCTCAAATTTGTTACCCTCAACTGTTCTTGTTTCAGGAAATGGTGGCATTTTTCTTTTACTTTCTCTTGGCAAAATTTTAAGTTCATCTTTGAGGCTTCTCCTTTTATAATCACTGCACAGGTGTTCAGCAAATCCTTTGAAGTTAAATTCTACTCAAAGTTCTCCGGTAGTTTCACATCTCACTCATGCACAGTGTTTGTAGGACCAACAAAGGTCCAGCTGGCCAGGCCACCCTCCTCTTTGCCTACATCTTTTCTACCTGTCCTCACTCAATCTGTCCCAGCCAGGCCAGGCATGCTGTGGAGCCTTCAGTCCTGCTATTTCCTCTCTGGTAAGTTCCTTCCCTAGGTAATTGTATGGCTGGTACCCTCATCTCATTTAGACCATAAAAAAAGGAGATGTGGAAACTAACATAGGAAAGAAAGGAATAAAACATTGAAGAAACGTTTGCTTAATAATAAAAAAGTCATATTTTATTACTGTCTATGAAAACATTGGCAGTAGGCAAAAGCCGATAAGCTAACTGGAAGATCTAATAACAGAAGTTGAATGGAATTTAGGGTTGTTGTTGTTGTTGTTGTTTAGTGTCGTCGAGTCACAGGCGACTCATAGCGACCCTATGAAGGAGAGTCCTCAATGCTTGGGTGCCTTTCATCCTCTCTCCAGGTTCATAGGGTTTCCGAAGCAAACTATTATGGAAGTGGATGCTACTCCTCCTTCCAAGGGAATTTAGGGTAGTGAATGAAAATAAAGTGCAGACAATTTCCTTAATTGAAAATGTCTTCTCAAGGCCAAAGTGGCATAAACTCGGAGCTACCTTCTCATCCGGAAGAGAAACATATTGGAGAACTTTGACAAGGTGATCTCTCCATAGTTTTGACTTAGTTCAGCCTTAGAAAACCTTTGACTAGGTTGGATCTGAAAGCATGATCCAGAAAAACATGATGCCAGAGAAAAACCCAGAGAGTTATGATTTACAAAGTTAGGCTAAGACTTGGAATATTAAAGAGACTCTGGAGGGTTTAAGCTTTCTTACCCCAGAGAAATCTTTAAAATGAAAAAAAGAAAGCTCTTTTCAAAATACAAAAGTTGTGGCTGTAGAAATAATTCGTTTGCAGGGTTCTGCTGGCTTGTAAGAAGATTATTCCAGAAAGAAATCCAAGAGCATATTCTTTGTCTACTCATAGATCCTAATTCAGATTATTCTTGAAGTTAAGCAGGCCAGACAAATACCACATTTATGCAAATATTTATTTTTGTAGAGTGTCCTTCGCCAGAACTATTACAATGTGCTTTAAAACTATTTGAAGCTGGAG
>NW_006399920.1:4886697-4891451 GCF_000299155.1 Elephantulus edwardii | reverse complement strand
AATTGAACAACTTTGTAAAGCCACCTTTATTTTTTAAAGTATACTATGACCAAAAAAAAAAAAAAATGGCATCTGTCAACATTTTCTCATTGAAAGTAAACATATGCAATAAATCCAAGCTTTAAATAAATCTACTCTGCTGTCCTCCATCTCACTTAGAGAAGATTTTGTACTGTTTCTAAATGTTTTTATTTACTTTAAGAATGAATTTTTTTCAAAATAGCATACTTCTAAAGATTTTTATCTTAATGCTGTTAGTAAGGCTATTTCTGAGAAAGCAGGGTGTTATATTCCTGTTCAGATTGTACAGGGGAAAGATAGATTGTGTCATAGGCAAGAGGAACCAGTTATTTGAAGTATTCCTTTAAACAAAGCATCCCTAATGGACTGTGGTAATTGCCTATCTGTGGTCTATTTACCAAAGAGGTACTTCTCACACACTCATTGGCAGGAAGAATTGGGGTTTGGGTGAGTACCTAAGGATGTTGAATCATTTGAAAAGCTTTTAATAACTTGTTCTTTTTTAATTTATTATTTTTCCAGGAATGAAACTTGAAATTCTGCGGCTCTAGCTTCTTTATCCGCTGGAATGATGGGGTGGAGGCCATTGTTATTTGCATTGTTTCCAGTCTTTTGTCCCTTCTCATAGTGTTGTACTAGCTTATCCTCCTTCCCCATGAAACCACACGGAACAAAACAGTCAACTTCCCAGCGTTCCTGACCTGAAATTACCTCTAGGACTCTTCTCCCTCCTCATATCTGCTCTGTCCAGGTGGCAGGAGAATACCCCCAGAAACTGAAATCGGTTCCTTTCCCTGGCTTCCTTTATTTCCTCAATCTAACCCTCAAAGAATCTTAACAGTTTAGCAAATCCAATGAAATCCAGTGAAACATCCAAATTATAGCTTCTGAAGTGTCTGGTGCCAGGAAGCAGACTGAAAAATCAAAGAGGCTCTGAAAGCTTGAAGAAGTAGCCCTACTGTAATAAACATGAGTTATCATGTGGCTTTTGATACTTCCAACTAGGGAGGATGTACCACATCCCCTTTCACAGTGTAGGTTTCTCCCTGGGGCTCTGTTAACCCAGAGGGGCCAGCCTCATGGGATGAGCAAATGTATTTCACCCCTAGCCCTCCCAGAGAAATTTCTAGTTGTTTCAGGTAAACCTGGGGGAAAATTGCTACATTGAAAATAATGTTCACATTCTTTAACATTTGACCTACGGTATTGGTGAGATTTGGATTTCTTATGAAGGTGTAAACAAACAGAACCAAGTGCACAGATTTTATTAAATGATTTCTTTTCATTCTGCTTTATGCTGTAGCTATTGAACATCTCAGGGGTAAACACCCATGGAGATAACAAAGAGATTAATGCTCAAGTACATTCCAGAGTGTCCTCTTCTTCTGAGAAGAGATTCCTAAATATTCCTTTATTCTCTCACCCTGTTTTCCCTGCAGTTTGCCCTCTGTTCAGCATTTGGCACCAGACCTATTGGCTGGCAGGGCTGCATTGCCAACCCAGACGCATAGCTTTGAATCCACCAGCTGCTCCACAGGACAAAGATAGACAGTCTTCTCCAGTGCAAGTTATTGTCTCTGAAAAGCCACTGCAGGGTCAGCTATGAGTCAGTTCTGACTGAACAGTCCACAACAGTGCAGCATACAAGTCCTGCCACACTGCGGAAGTTCCCTATCAGGCAGCCCCTATGTGGCCCTCGTTATTCATAGTGATTAACAACAGTCTCTCCTGGTTCTTTCTTTTCTTGCCACATAGTCTTGCTAAGGTGGGTCACGTGTCACTAATTACCATTTACTTCAAGAGCCATGCGTGGCTAGTAGTAACCAAGGCAACCAGGAGTGGTATCTGTGCAGACAGCCCAACCTTTCCTCCATCTGGTCACATTCCTCACCTTATCCTTTTGGTAGCAAAAAGAACACACCCAGTCTTTTCTTTTTGTTTTGTTGGTCTCCCCACCAAGTCTCAGGGACTGTCAGGGATGTATTGCCCAAGAAGCAAGGTAAGCACGAGCTTCCACATGCATATTGGATACTCCATTCCTCTTAGGGAAATTTATAAAAAGGCTTTGATTCTGTAGGAAAGTGCTGTGGGCTTGGGAGAGAGACAGATGCCAGCCATACATACCTACAGCAGAATCTTTGATTGGGGGGGGGGGAGAAGGGGGAGAGAAATTACCCACCACAGATGAGTAAATAAACACACACTTTCCTTACTTATTTTAGATGATTCAACCCAGCCCCAGATTTATACCTCTTTTAAAACTTTTTTTGCTTGGGTTTTTTATTAGATTTATACCTCATTTTAATCCGGATTTACCCATTAACTAAATTCTTCTCATTTATCTTAATCTTTTTCTTCTGGTCATGATAGCCCACTGAACATATTTCAAAATCAGCAGAAAAATGAAGGCACACACAGATGCTGGCACTACCACACACCTGTTCTTGGGTCACAGCCAGAGAACATGATGAGCTCTGTGGGAGAAAAAAATACAAAATGCTGTAGTGAATGCTTATTCCCAGGGCATTTTCCCTGCAGTGATGACAGAGTGCCAAGTTCATGAGATGACATTTGCAGTAATGGGACAGGATCCATGAAAACACCTGGAGCAATGAGACTGCTGTCCATGAAACTCTGCTCCTTTTTTTCTGTTCGCCCTCTCAGTGATTTCACTGACTCACCATTTTTAAAGACTGTCTACACAATGCTCCTTCTTATTGTTGTTTACGTGTTATCCATTTGCGATCAACTCATAGCTGATCCTCCAGCAGGTTTCGGAAACACTAAATCAAATGAAAGGAGATCTCCTGCAGGGCAGGTGATGGATTCAAACCACATGACTTCCTGTTTGCAGCTCAACTTCTTAGCACGGAGCCATCAGAGCTCCCTCAAATGCTCCTTAGGCAGGCAGAGTGAAACATTGCTTCACTTGGTTTGAACGTGTTATGGGGAGAGACCAATCTTTGGGAAAAGACATCATGCTGAGAGAAGTGAAGGATCAGAGAAAGAGAGGAAGATTCCTTTTTTTTTAAATTTTAATAATTTTAATGAACATTTACAGAGACTTAGGATTTCCATTCTTTCATTGCTGCACTTTTCTCCCTGCCCAGCCTCCCTCCACCTGCACCCCAGTTCGCTCCTCTCTTTGCAAAGTAAAACTCCCTCCCTGGAAGAAAGATTCTTAATAAGATGGATTGATGCAGTGACTCCAGCACATTAAAGACCTTAAGGCTGGTGCCGGAGGGGTAAGGTTCAGAGCTGCTGTGATTGGCGTCGCTGAGTTGTAGTCAACTTGATGACACTTAAGAACAACAATAGCATAGAATGAAGTGAAGATGGAGAAACTTACCTTAGTGACATCATCAGGAAAGACCCAGTAACTATCAAAGGACATCGTATTTTGTAAAGCAGAGGGCAGATAAAAGCAAGAGTCCTCAATGACGCTGATCGAAACAATAACCACAAAACTGAACCCAAACATACCAATAATCAGAAGGATGATACAGGACCAGAAAACATTCCATTTCATTACATGTAAGGTTATTACGAGTCAAACATAACAGTAACAGTATTGTTGTCAAGTGTCACTGAGACCACTGTGACTCATAGTTACTCCACGAACAACAGATCTGAACCTGACCCTACCCCGTGCCGTCCTCACCAACTCTGATATCTCCATGGTTACAGTCACTCACTGTGCCAATCTGTCTAGCTGAGGGTCTTCCTCTCCTATGCTGACCTTCTACTTTTCCAGGCCTGATGCTTTTCCCAAAGACTAGTCTCTAAAAATATGTCCAATGGATATGTTTCAAAGCTTCACTCTCCTTGCTTCCAAAGAGCACCCTGGTCATATTTTTTCCAAGTTAGATTTATTTATTCTTTGGACAGTCCATGGGATATTCCGTATTCTTTTCCAACTCCAAAACACAAAGGCATCAATTCTTCTTCTGCCATCCTTAGTTATTGTCCAACTTTCATAGAAAGTAATCTAAAAACCCCATGGCTTGGGTCAGGAGCATCTTAGTCTTTAAACTGATATCTTTTCAGCACTTTGGAAAGCCCTGCCAGCAGATTTTCCCAATGCAATACATCTTTTTTTTTTTAATTTCTTGACTGCTGGTACAAAGGGTGTATGTTGATTGCAAATTCAAGTAAGATTAAATTACTGACAATTTCAATTTTTTTCCTCCATATATCATGATGTTGCATACTGGCTCAGTGGTAAGGATTTTTGTTTTTTTTATTTTGAGATATTAAGATGGAATCCATACTGAAATCTGTAGACTTTGACTTTCTGCAGCAAATGTTTCAAGTCCTCCTCACTTTCAACAAGCAAGGTTATGTCATCTGCATAATGCAGTTTGTTTATGAATCTTCCTGCTACTACATTCTTTACTAAGTCCAGCTTCACATATGATTTGTTCAGCATGAAGACTGACTTGGTATGTAGAAAGACTACGTATATGACATACACCTTTCTTTATTTTAAACCATACAATTTTCCCTTGCTCTGTTCAACCATTTCTTGTTTTAGGTATAAGTTTCACCAAGCACAATGAAGTATTCTGGGATTCCCATTCTTATCAATGTCAGCTATAATTTATTGCAAATGACATAGTCAAATGCCTTTGCATAGTCAATAAAACACAGATAGCTATCTTTCCGATACTGTCTGCTTTCATCCAAAAATCCATCTAACATCAATAATGATATATTCCTAGTGTCATGTTGTT
>NW_006399920.1:4863063-4880307 GCF_000299155.1 Elephantulus edwardii | reverse complement strand
TAATCAATGAAACACAGATAGACATTCTTCTGGTATTCTCTGCTTTCAGCCAAGATCCATCTAACATCAGCAACAATATCCCTAGTACCAGCCTGAGTGATGGATGGCGATAAAGCTGAGATGGCATATTATCTTTACTTCATGCTGATGGTTGGATCATAAAACTGATTGGATGAGATTTGCCAAAGCTCATTCTCATCCAGTCTATGAAAATCTCAAGAGGCATAGTTCTGATGGTAATACTGGATTCTAGTTATATAATCTGATATGGGAATATAGGTTGTCATGTATTCCACTGGTCTCATTCCTTGTGTTAGCGGGACAATTTACTTCAAAATAAAAGTAGGACTTTCCCCTAAAGGAAATTTATGCCATCATTGCCAATTATCCTGGGAGAGAAAAGTTTAGCTCAAAGAAGGTGATCTCCAAGTGTACACATTAGAATCACCTAGCATCCATTAAAATGTAGGTTCTGAGTGAGTATATCTGGTGTGGAAATGCAAATTCTCAGCAAGGCATCTAATTGAAATGAAATGGTGAAGTCCTTGATTGACCTTTTCCTCTTTGAAGTTGTGAGCAGTTGAGCCTGAATTCCAGGAACTTCTAATCAAAGATATCCTTTCTAAAAGGAGGTGAATTTTAGCTCTGGAACATGATGGTCAAGAAAAGAGTACTGTGGATAGGATATTTTTAAGTACTCTAAAACTTGGCATTGGAGAGAGAATTGTGGATGGGAGGTGTTTGCTGTTATTGCTGTTAGATGCTGTCAGTTGAGTATGACTTATAGTGATTCTAGGAACGACAGACCTGAACCCTGTCCTATCCTGTCCCATCATCATCTCTGACGTACTTGTACCCTTTGCTGCAGTCACTATATCAGTCTTCCTCTCTTTTGCTGACCCTTGACCTTTCCAAGCAATAGCCAAGGAATAGCCTTTCCTAGTAACCTGCCCAAAGTATACTTGACAAAGTTTTGCCATTTTTGCCTCAAGGAACATTGTACTTTTTCCAAGACATATATGTTTCTTTTGGCAGTCCATGAGATATTCCGTACTCTTCCCCAATACTACCACTCAATGGTATCAATTCATCTTTATTCATTGCCCAACTGTCAGATTAAAAGCAAGTGATGGAAAAGAAGTTGGCCTGAATCAGATGTACGTTAGTCTTCAAACTAACAACATTGCTCCTTAGTACTTTGGAGAGGTCCCTGACAACAAACTTGTCCAATGCAATATGTCTCCCCTCTCCCAACTACTAACACCAAGACTGTTGATTGTGGATCCAAGTAAGATAAAATCATTGACAATTTTAAAATCATGTTGTTGCTTATCAATCCAGAGGTGAGGATTTTTGTCTTCTTGATATTGAGATACAATCTATATTGAAAGCTATGGTCTTCAATTTTCTACAAGCATTTAAGTCTTCAGCAAGCAAAGTTGTGTCAGCTGCATAACACAGGCTGTTGGGGAGTCTTCCTCTGATCCTGATGCCATGTTCTACCTAATATAGTCTAGCTTCTCAAATAATTTGTTCTGCATGCATCATGACCGGGAACGTGGTGAAGGGCTAGAGGAAGAGTGAAATGAAGCATCAGAGAGAATTCTCACCTTCCACGTACAAGACCCCGGTTTGATTGCTGGCCAGCGCGTCTCATGGGCATCCACCACAAATCCGTTAGTAAAGGCGTTGACGCTGCTGAGATGTTAAGCAGGTTCTAACAGCGATTCCAGACTCTGACAGACTAGGAATTAAGCTGTGACAATCTACTTCCAAAAATCAGCCAGTAATAATTTTACAGATTGTTAAGATCCAATGTACAGTCGATCATAAGGAAACCATAAGACAGGGTAGTGTTTCATCCTGCTGTGAACGAGGTCACCATGAGCTCGAGAACAACTGAGTGATGTCCGTACCTAGTTTTAAGCTTTCTTCTCTGCATTGTTATACTTTTTTCAGGTGACAACCTAGAGCCAGTTTTTGGAATATTTGAAAGTTCCTTGAAGAGTCCCAGAAATTACTTGGAAAGAAAAATCCATTAGAAAAATGAACTTTCAAATGTTCGCAAGATGAGAACTCAGAATATTGGTCATGGGGGATACTTTTGGAAGGCTAGAGACCACACGTGGTAACCGGGGACACTGTTATGTGAAGGTTGCTGAGCCTAGAGACCTCAAGTACTATATCTACCATTTCTTTGATAAGAAATAGTGTCCCAGTAATGACTGTCATGTCTAAGATAAAGCATAACTCTTAGGACCAGTTCCTTGTTATTAAATATAAGATCAGGAGTTATTTGGCACCAAGTTTAAGAAAGTAATTTAAGTATGTAACCCAAATTTGGGGAGCCACACTGTTGCTGATTGGTGCCATTAACCTGATTGCCATCCATCCTGACCCCATATGATAGAGTAGAACTGTCCCATAGAGATTTCTCTATATCTTTACAGAAGCAAGCAAATCAATAGTGACCTGCTGTTTGAGTTCAAAACAACTACCTTGGGGTTATCAGCTCTTTCCTATTAACTAAGCGTCTTATAGGTCAGCTTGTAGACCTTTCACAGATGACCAGATCATATGAAACCTCGAGGTACAATGGGCTAGGTGGTCAGAACATGGCTGGCTAGAGGGATCATGCAACGAACTCATCTCGTGTTGTATGTCTCATTATCTGGCTATTGACATTGCATTACATGTTTCATTACATGTCGCATTACTGTTTCATGCAGTTTTTTCTAGCCCAATTCCTTTCTTACAATCCTCTTTGTCCATGCTTAACTATTGCAATACTAGGGCTCCTGAAAGACACAATAGTATTATTAAAACAGTAACAAAGCACTGCCTTCACTGACTGGTATTTATGTAAATACCACGCTGTCCTGTCACTTCTAACTTCTACTTTAATAAACTCCCTTACGTAATATAATAATATAGCATTAGCTCACCTGTTTGTCCTCTCAGCTACTCTTTGAAGTTTGCCATATCTCTTCTATTTACACTGCTAAGGTAAAGAAAGTTTCTTCAGCTGTGCTGAGTTGCCCCCATGCTCACCTCCTTAATGGTAAGCCTGCCTGTCCCATTTCCCAAAGACTTCCTCAAGTCAAGGTTTCCTCTATTGCCATTACATTTTACAACACAGCATCACCTCCACTCTGCTTTTCTACAGAGATGCTACTAAAGTTTTGGTTCCTTTTAAATTTTCTTTTTTTGTCAAAGTGGTAGGGGAGTTGCTCGCTCTGCCAATTAAAAGATGGGTGGTTCAAATCCACCAGCTGTTCATCAGAAGAAAACGGGCAATCTCTTCTCATGCAATTTACAGCCTTTAAAAAAACTACTGGAGGATCAGTTCAATGGCAAGGAGTGAAAGACTTCCTGAAACAGTCTTTTTCCAAAGACCATCAATGATCTTGCAAGGGGTGATCCAGAGGACATATTTGAGGCAGACACTGTACTGTACTCACAATTACCTCTGCTCTCTGACTCTGACTTATTTTTCTTGGCTTGAACCTATAAACTCCACTCCCTCTTCCAGTTGGACAAGTTGTTTCCTATTAAAGACCTTAGGGATCGACCCTCCAGACATGACCAGATGACCAGACCATGAGCACCCGTGGTGGGGCTGAGCGTGAGAGTTTTGCTCATTGGAATCAATCCTGTAGCACAGTTGCTGTGTTTTGACCACATGTCCCACTGTCTATTAATGTTGCATTACTTTTCATGAATCTTGTCCACGAACTCCAACGAACTTCTTAAACGCCTTTGTCTATTTTATGATTCCAAACTATTTTTATGTCTTATGGTCATTGTTATTTGTTTGTTTCATTATTGTTTTAATATTGAAAGATACTACTCATAGAGAATCTCTCTCCTTTTCCAGGAACTCAGCTACCATTCTTTTCCCACTCCATGCTCCTTCCCTTTCATCTCCAAGCTACATTTTTAGAAATTTATTTTTATTTTATATTGGTTTGTATACAACATTCATATCCATTGTGTTTCACATATTCCTTCATTCACACTGTGTTTCATACAATTATTCCCATACATTGTGTTTTAGAAAATTAATCACCATTGAGCAATGTCCATTCTTTTCAGGTCCCCATTGAACCTTTCTGATGCCTCCATTCCCTCCTTCCTCCCACCAAACTCTGTGGCCCCATGATTCTCCCTCCCCCTCAACACCCTGTCCTCTCCTTGTCCTCCTTTGGACTTTTATATACACCTTACTAGTTATCCTTCTGTTTTTACAGTAATAGTCTTAATGCAGTATTTGTCTTTATGAGCTAGTTCACTCAGCCTAATGCTCTCTAGCCTCTCCATGTTATATAGGAGAAAGGGTTTTGGTTGGATTTTTTTTCCCCCTACTTGAAATTGGTTTAATCAGAATTTCTTGGGGTATGTTTCAAACACAGGTAAACTTTTTTTTAATGATAGTTTTCAGAGACTTTGGATTTTCATTCATTCATTGTTGCAAAATTTCCCCCCAGCCCACCCCTGCCCCCAGTCAGCTTTTCTCTTTGAAAAGTAAAATAAATAAAATCTTTCACTGTTATACACTCCACCCCATACTCCCGCCCCTGTCCACTCCACTATGCAGCTTTCATTCTGGACTCTTGTCATGACAATAATACTTAATCATATATTCCTCCTAAACAGTTCTCTCCCTCATCTGTTTCAGTGCAGTATACATATTAATGCCCTCTTAGTTTCCTCCCAATTGTGATGTCAGACCCGCTTTACAACAGTGGCATTATGCACTATTTGTCCTTTTGTGACTGAGATATTTCACTCAGCATAATGTCCTCTAGGGTCACCCATTTTGTATAATATCTCATGAGTTGTTTTTGAAGCATTATATCATATTTTAAAAAATAGTTTAAAAATCATTCTCCTGAATGCAGCATAATATTCCATTGTGTGAATGTACAACAAATTCTCAGTCCATTCATCTGTTGAAGAACATTTGGGTTATTTCCACTTTCTTGCTATTGTCAATCAGTGTCCAAATCTCTGTTTGTGTCTCAATTCTGTTTTCCTTAGGGTCTATTCCTACCAGTGGAATTATTGGGTCATATAGCTCTTCTGTGTTCAACTTTTTGAGAACATGCCAAAGTGCATTCCAGAGTGGTTGTACCATTTTAGAACCCCACCAAAAGTGTATGAAAGTTCCAATCTCTCCACATCATCTCCAACATTTATACTTGCTGTCGTGTTAAATTTTGTCACTGCTGCTAGGGTGGGATGGCATATCTTATTGTCGTTTTAATTTGCATTTCTCTAGTTGCCAGTGATTCTGAGCATTTCTTTACATGTTTGTTGGTAAACAGTGGCTGGTACATGCTGGATGCCTTGCCATGGGAAATAAGAAAACTTTTCCCTAGTATTACTTCCCCTCTTACATCAGAAGACTCACAAAGGGAAAGTGATAGGTGGTAGGTGGTCCATGTATGCCTTAACCTTCTGCATCTTGACTTTTAGATGAGTACACACCTGGAATAGGATCTAGAGTTAAAATCTCAAACAAGCTTCAAATCTTAAATCCACTGAGTAATTTGATGAGCTGCAAGAGATTGTGAGAGACAAGGAGGCCTGAAGAATCCTGACTGAAAATGTACATTTCGCTGTTTAGATGATATCCTCATATTGTACTTTGTAAGCAGAAATGCCTACATTTATAGGTGCACAAAATTATGCAGGTGACACAATCTTGCTTGCCATATAAGGGGAGAACTTTAAGCATTTGTTTCGGAAGGGCAACAACTGCAGTCGTCAATATGAGTTGTATCTCAACATTAAGAAAACAAAGATTCTCACCACTGGGCCAATTGGCAGCATCACGATAAAGAAAAGATTGAGATTGTTAGCAATTTCAGCGTGCTCAGATCCACAATCAATATACTTGGCCCCAGAAGTCAGGAAATCAAAAGATGAATTGCTTTAGGAAAGTCTGACAGGGACTTCTCCAGAGTGCTAAAGAGCATGATGTTAGTTTAGAGACTAAGATGCACCAGATCCAGGTCCCGCCACCCCATCTTCTTTAAAAAAAAATAATAATAAATTCTTTTATACTGGTTTACTCACAAAATTCATATACCTTGTTTTTCACACTGAATCTTTCCCATTTCCTTTACCCACCCCTCCCTCCACTCATCAAACTGTTCAACCCTTTAATTAATCACTCCTCATCCCTTGCCTGTCCTCATCCCCCTGCTCTCATGCTCCGCACCTTGAATACTCATATACTTTATACAATAATGGTCTTATACAGTATTTGTGTTTATGGGTCTGAGTTAGTTCACTTTGCATAATTCTCTCTAGTCTATATCCCAAGTTAGGTAGTAATTTGCAAAATTGTTGCTCCTGTGTTCTACGTAGTATTCTATCATGTGAATGTATCATAATTTCTCAATCCATTTGATTGTGGTTGGACTTTTGGGCAGTTTCCATATTCTTGGAATGGTGAATAACATTGCCATGAACATTGTAGTACAAGTCTCCATTTGTACCCCAGTTCTCATTTTCTCAGGGTATATTCCAAGCAGTGGAATAGTTGGGTCACATGGAATTTCTATGTTCACTTTCTAAGGAAACAACAAATTGCCTTCCAAAATGGTTGTAACTTTTTACAATACCACAAATAATGTGTATCTCTCCACATCCTCTCCAACATTTATTACTTGCTGTTCTCTTAAACTTTGCCACTGCTACTGGAGTGAGATGGTATCTTATTGCGGTTTTGATTTGCATTTTTCTTACTGCCAGTGATTCTGAGCATTCATCATGCTCTTCTTAATTGCATCCTATGCATCAGAAAACTGGACAATGATTAGGGATGACAGAATAAGTATCAACGACTTTGGGTTGTAGTGCTGGAGAGGGACATCATGCTTGGTAGGGTGGAGGGATGGTGCAAGAGGGGAAGCCCCTCTCCAAGGACCTGTCCCTCCTTACAACATGTCCAAAGTATGTCAGACAAAGCCCCAGAATCCTTGCCTCCAAGGAGTAGCTTGGTTTAATCCTCTCCAAGATGAATCTGTTTGTTTTCTTGGCAGTCCATGGTACATTCAATACTCTTCTCCAGCACCACAGCTCAAAGGCGTCAATTCTCCTTCTATCTTCCCTAGTTATTGTCCAACTCTCTGATGCATAACAAGTGATTGCAAAGACCATGGCCTGTATTATCAGGTGCACCTTAGTCCCCAGAGAGACACCGTTGCTCTTGAGTACTTTAGAGAGGTCCCTAACAGCAGACTTTCCCATCGCAATACGTTTTTTGATTTCCTGATTGCTGGTGCCAAGAGTGTTGACTGTGGAGCCGAGCAAACTGAAGCTGTGAACACTCTCAATCTCTTCATCATCCATCCTGATGCTACCAATTGGTCCAGTGGTGAGAGTCTTTGTCTTCTTGACATTGAGCCTCAGTCCATACTGAAGGCTGCAGTCTTTGATCCTCTGTAGCAAGCGCATGAGGTCCTCCTCAGTTTAAACAAGCAAGGTTGTGTCATCTGCATAACACAGATTGTTAATAGATCTTGCACCAATCCTGATGCCACAATTCTCCTCATAGAGTCCAGCCTCCTGGATAATCTGCTCTGCATACAGGTTGAAAAGGTATGGAGACAGGACACATCCCTGGCATACACCCTTCCCAATTTTGAACCATGCAGTGTTACCCTGCTCTGTTCTGACCGCTGCCTCTTGGTCCAAGTATAGGTTTCACATTAGCACAATTAAATGTTCTGGGATTCCTATTCTTCTCAGAGTCAGCCATTATGAAGTCATTAAAACTCAGCACTCAATGACTGATTTTTTTTTTTCTAGAAATCTAATCAGAGAGAGAAGAAATTGGCAAATATCAAAGTTCTTTTAGTAGGTGAAATAAAAGGAAAACAAAACTATCATTATTATCCCTGATAAAACACACCCCCAGGTAGTGGACTCGTTGCCCTTGAGTCAACCTTGATTCAAGGGAACTGTATGTGTGCTGGAGTAGAATGAGCCTCAAAAGGTTTTGAATGACTAATTTTTCAGAAGTAGATCTTCAAATCTTTCTTCTAAGGCACCTCTGGGTAGACTTTTAGTTAGTAGCCAACCACATTAACTATTTGCTCCATCCAAGGATTTCATATCAAAACTCAAGCTCATTGTCACTGAGTCCGACCAGACCCATAGTCGACCTTCCAGTGGGTCTTTGTAGGCTGTGAATCACAGAAGAGGAGATTGCTCATCTTTCTCCTGTAGAACCACTGGTGGATTCCAATTGCCCAAGAGTGTCATCTTAGGGCTAGTGGCACAAGTCCCCATGCTCGGTAACACCAGAACTTCCCAGTTTAGATATGCTGTTGTTGTGTACCATTGAGTCGAATCAACTCATAGCTCATCCTCCAGTGGGTTTTCAAAGTAAATCACACAAGAAGAGCGTGCCCATATTCCTCCTCTGGAGCAGCTGCCAGATTTAGATGGAGTGCCTTTAGGTTGGCAGCACAACATCTTACCACCAAGCACCACAGCTGCCTTTTTCATTTAGATATAGAGGAATGAAATACTTCATTTGATAAACCTCGTTACTTTGAAGTTGTAAATAAAAATGAACCAAAATTGTCATTTGTGCACGTGCATCATCAATCAAGTCAATTTTGACTCCTATCCCAATGTGACAGAGAAGAACTGAGCCGTAGCATCTGCTCCGCTGTGATCCGAAGGTGGTTCCCTCAATTGAATCTGGGAGGAGATTCCCGGGTCTTTTCTCCAGAGGAATGACTGTGGGGGCTGGATTGCCAGTCTCTCAGTTAGCGGCTAACCACTTCACCGTTGTTCCATAAGGGCTCCTTAATTTGCATTTTTCTTAGTTCTTGCTTTTGTTCTGCTTGTTATAATAAAATTTAAGTGAGTAAACACGCAATTTTTTAAAAATATGTAGTTCTTCAAGGATGGTGAAACCACATCTCGCTTCCTTTGGGCATATTTTGGGGAGAAACCAGTCCTTGGAGAAAGACATCATGCTTGGAAGGGTGGAATGTCAGGGAAAGTGAAGAAGACCCTCAGTGAGATGGGTTGACACCGTGAGAGCCAAAATGGGCTTGAGCAGGACAGAGATCACGAGGATGGTGCAGGATAGAACCAGGTTCTGCCCTGTGGTTCACACACCACAGTGAGTCATAATTGCCTTGATGACACCTAACCACAGGAACAGTAAATCTTCTCTATAAAGAACACATGAGAGTATGTTATAGCCTTGTTTTGCTCATGTATCCTCACTTGAAGAAACCTACCCTTTACTTTGTCATGAGTTGAATTGTGTTCCCTAAATACATGAGTATAATGATATAATGTTGAAACTATGTAATGATTCCCAACATCCTGATAAGCCAAATAGTTGGAGGAGGATTAAAGGCGGAATGTAACACTCCCTAATCCCATCACAGCCCTAATCAGATAGCTCCCCTGGGGTACGGTCTGAAAAACCTTTTATCTCCCCAGAAAAATACAAGGGAAAGTAAACAAGGTAAGAGGAAGTCACCAGGAAATAATCTTCAGAAGTGGAATCAGCCTTTTTGGATGCGAGCCCCCTGAACGATGAAGCTGCCTGAGACCAGGGAGGCCAGATACCTGTATATCTCCAGGGAATGCTGAAGGTACCAAGAACTTTCCTCCATAGCCAATGCAGAGAGAGAGTCTCTTCCATTAGAGCTAATGTCCTGAACTTGGACTTCTAGCCTCTTAAATTGTAAAATAATAATAATAACAACAACAACAATAATAATAATAATTCTGTTTGTTAAAACCATCCGCATGTGGTATCTCTGCTATAGCAGCATTAGGCAATTAAGACAGTCCCCTTGGAATCTTTGATAGATGTCACTTTAGCAGTCAACAGGTCTGTAGATCATGGAGAAATTGATCGTGTTTCATTTACCTTGACTTGCACCTCTTATCTTTTTCTAGATGCTGTCACGGACGACCATCTTTTGAAACAAAATGACAGCTGATATTCAGAACATTCACAAATGCTAGCTCAGAGACTTCTACTCCCATGGAGGTATAAATGCCTGACACAAACTCATTTCAAGGAAGAGACGGGTCTTGATAAGGATAGGGGTCCCTTGGAGAAAGAAAAATATGGCAGAGATGTAAACAAAGGAGAAGCCTCCAGCCGAATCTACTTTATAGTTTGGAATCTGGGCAAAGCTGAACCAAGATTTTTCCTGTAAAATGTGACTGGTGACCACACCATTTATTCCTGAAAATTACATTCACATGCACTTTACATTCAATGGAAAGCAGAAAAATGGCTCTCTACTTCCATTCTGAATATTACAGTGATCATGCATCAAAATCTCCAGACTCATTCTTTTCCCTTCCCATTATTTCACTTCTGTTTTCTTCAAATATTTTAAGGGAAAAAAACACAAGCAAGAATGAGAGAGAGGGAAGTTTAATGTAAATTCCAGCCAAATCAGAGCCCAGACAAAATGCAAGCAAAAAAATAAAAAGAATCAGCAGGGTAAATGACTTGTACACAATGGCACGTTCAGTGACAATAAATTTTAAACATGCTTTAATGTCAAACACCATTCTCCCCAGGACCCTTTATCCTGCTGGGCTCCGGGAGGTTGGCACTACGCGGCAGGTGACAGGCTAAAAGCAGGAAAGCGAGACAAAGAAAGGAAAAAAAAAATACAAATGTCATGTGTGTGCTAAGTGATTTCACTGACTAAGTTGGGAATATTCTGCAATTACGAGGGCTGAGAAGCAGCATTTCTTCCTAATATAGTTGGAGGTAAGTGCTATAGCTACCAAAAGGTAACAGAATGTTTATGGTCTGTGCTGTGACATATAATAAAGTAAGGCATCGCCCTAGTAAAGAAATTGCTAGCACATAAATCTGCCTTTCCTAACTGATGTCCAAAAAAGACAAGAAATGCATTTGAAACAAGAGCTGTAAAGAAATGACAGAAAGATTCCTTAAGAAAGGCACACTCTCTCATTAATGGTTAAAATGAATAAGCAGAAGTTGCTTTTGTTGTTGTTGTTGTTAGGTGCCATTGAGTTAAGTTTAACTCATAATGACCCTATGAACAACAGTTCTGGACCCTGTGTCCTATCCTGTAGCACTCTCTTCATCTCTGACATACTTGAGCCCATTGCAGCGGTCACTGTGCCAGTATGTCTGGTTGAAGGGGTTCTTCTCTTCAGTTTACCCTCCACCTTGCCAAGCACTATGTCCTTCTCCAAGGAATAGCGCCTCGTAAGAACATTACCGAAGTGTGTGAGGCGAAGCTTTGTCATTTTTTCCTGAAAGGAGCGCTCTGGTTGTACTTTCTCTAAAACGTATCTGTTAGTTCTTTTTTTTTTCTTGTTAGTTTTTTTTGACAGTCCATAGGATATTCAGTTCTCTTCTCCAACACCACAACTCAAAAACATCATTATCCATTGTCTAGTTTTCAGATGCACAGAAAGTGATTTAAAAACCATGGCCTGAATCAAGGACAATCTTAAGTCAGTTTAAAAAAAGAAAATTCCTCAGTAAATCTCAATCCATCTATGGATTTCAGTCAGCTCCTCACCATAGAAAAAGAGGTATGAGGCTTAATTGCAAGTATAACAGATTTGGGTGAACTTTTTAAGTCTTGTCTAACAAACATGAATAAGACAAAAAGAGATAATAAATCTACAAAAAAAGCAAAAAATAAGGAAAAAATTGTCCATAATCCTCATCTCATGATTACAAGTATTAATATTTTTTCTGGAATATTCTTTTTTCATTTTAAAAATTCTCTCCTTTATTTTTTTAATTTTTATTGGTTTGCATACAAAATTAGTGTACACCGTATTTCACTTTCCTTCATTCATATTGTGTTTCATACAATTATTCTCATACATTGTAAATTATAAACTTAATCCTCATTGAATTATGCCTAATTGAAGAATTGTCTTCTTTGTTGTCACCCCAAGATTGTCCCCTATTTGGTGTCACGCAATCTCTCCTTTTCCTCAACTACTCATATTCATTGAGTATTTCCTTCTATATTTACTTCTTTACCATGTACTTCTGCTATAAGCCACTTTTGGCTCCAGGGAACAAGACCATTGCCCCTTTGAAGAATTGACCTCCTGAAAATAAGGATCTGAAACATTTCTACAGAAGAGCTGACTGTAGTCCTGGTATTCAACTTTCTTCCTGAATGTTAGCACTAGGGTTTTAAATAAACATGGCTGCCTGTCTTCCTGTCTTATCCGACCAGTTCTTAAGAATTTCTAGCCAAGTTCTACTCCCCAGGCCTAACTTGCCATTTAAATTCTACATTCACTTTTCACAGCTCTGCTGTAACTATGTCACTGCTAGACCTAAGTTAGAGTAATTAAATTAAAAATTGTCATGCAGTCTTCTGACCTTTAAACATTACCGCTACTTTTGGGACCCCACGTGCTACTTACTGACATGGGTGTGAGGCATTTTCTTGGTGGATTGTGTTGTACCAATTGACCTTGATGGCTCCCAAGATCGGTGATTCATTCCCTTAAAGCTTTGAAAGGACAAAATGATCACAAGAAATACAGAGAGGAAGTGCTATTATGCTGGGATTGTAAACAGCACAAAACCAATGTGCGTATGAATTGTTGCACAGAAAACTGTTTGCTCTGCAAACTTTCACCCAAACCATAATAAAATGTTTAAAAATAAAAAGACAGAAAGGGTGCACCATTGTACTTCATCACTGAAAACGCCAAGAGCATTTAAAATTGTTTTAGCTATTGAATTGGTGGGACAGAGTTGGGATGAAAAGAGGTCACAGAAGCAGAAGGCTGGTGAGTCAGGTGTGTTTACTTTTTGTGGTTGTGCTAACAGCAGGGACTTCACATCCCTGGAAGGCATGTATGTTCCACTTGTCTGGTTTCTATTTAGAAGGATGAAAAAAGAAAGGCTTAAGTGGGTGGGAAAACTGACCTTTTAAAAAGTCTGAGCATGGGAGACAACACAGTGAGAGCATCTGGGTCCAAAACAGAAGTGTGACCCCAGACAAGTCTCCCTAAATTACAATTCCTCAGATATTAAGTGAGAGATAATAACAATGGCATTCTGGAGCGCTGGTGGCATATTTTATGAAATGCTTCACTGCTAGCCAAAAGGTCAGTAGGTAGGACCCACCAACTCCTCAGCAGGAGAAGAAGACACCCTCTCCTCCTATAAAGATTTACAGTCTTGGAGACTCAACAGAGAATCAATTTATGAGTTAAAATCAACTTGACAGCTGTCATTCGCTTAGTTTTGTTTATTCGTATGCTCAGACTCTGGACTTATTCACACATAATCAAGACTCAAATAATATCGGTAATATTAGTGTTGTTGTTGTCATGTGCCGTCAAGTTGCTTGCGACTAGTTATTAGAAAATATTAATATGAAACAAATAGAAAATCCCTTATCTGAAATACTTTTATGTTTCTCAAAGAGCATGACATTCTAAGACTTCAAGGATCCTTTCATTTCCACTCTGGTTCACTGTTGCAGTCTGTACATAGAAACAACTGTAACAACCAAATACCCAACCCTTTACTAAGTCTTAGTGAGTCAGACAGTGGACTAGATTCATCCTACCTGTTACTTTCTCACTCCAGCAACAGACCTATGAAGAATGCATTATTATTCTCATCTTTCAGTTGAGAAAAATCAATGCTTAGGAAAGCAAGTGTTAGATACTTTTGGGACATTAAAGAAATTGAGTCTTAACCTAAGTTCTTCAAATTTCAAAGCCTATGCTATTTCCAATGGGCTGGACTTCTATATGAAAACAGGCACTAAGTAACTCATCTTCAGATGGTTGATAAGAAGTTGGTGTGTATTTTCTTATGTTTGTTATTTGTTAGTTGAGATTCCTCTTATGACCTGTAATAATATTGGATACACTTCTGCAAGTTGGTTGGCTGGGCTAGGGCTGTCGGCCATGGTAAAAGATCAGAGTTGATATTTTTCTCAGATCATTCAACCATGAACATTTGGATGGTGGAAAAAAACCAGTAATTGTAATATTATGAGTGGATTTGGCACAGATCAATACCCTTTTTCAGTTCCTATAAAAACTAAGGAACAGGATCTTAAGTATTTTTACCTTTAAATAGGGAACGTAGGGAGATTTGAACTTCCATTCAAGACTTTGTGCGCTGGTTTTGTAGCCACTTCTTACTGAGCCTTAGATGCTGAGGAAGATAATCAAGAACATGATTAGTAATTAAAAACGGAAAACATATTTTTAATAGTCTAGACCAATTGCAATAACTAAAGTCACTTCCCTTCTCTTATTGTTCAAATAGTCAGAACTGACTCAAAGCTGATCCTCCAATGAATTTTCAGAAGTTGTAAACCACATTGGAGAAATCACCCATCTCGATCCCTGGGGCAGCTGTTGGATTCAATCCATTCACCTTTGGGTTAGCGGCTCAACTCCAAATTGAATAGACCACCAAATCAGCCCCATGGCAACCCTATACATAACAGAACAAAACACACTACCCAGGCCTTCTCCATCTGCTCAAACCTTGGTGATCCATACAGTCTTCACTGATTTTCACAGGTGGATTGCCAGGCTTTTTCTCTTAGTCTGTCAGAGACTAGACCTGCTCACATCCATGAAACCTGTTCAGCATCATAGCAATACATGAGTTTTCAATGATGAACAAGTAGTGATTATGCATGAGGTCAATTGGTTTGGAATCCAAACATGAGTTTCCCACGTGCAAACCATTAGTTCTTTAACTAAATTAATATTGGGGGTTTTGTGTTGTAAGGTGTCGAGTCAAGTATGACTCATAGCAACTCTACAGAAAACAGATCTGAATCCTGTCTTATCCTATCCCATCCTCACCGTCTGTGATACACGTGAGCCCATTGCTGCAGTCACTGTGTCAAGACATCTCAATAGGGGTCTTTCTCTCTTTTGCTGACCTTTACTTCTTCCAAGCATGGTATCTTTCTCCATGGAATAGTGTCTCCTAACAACATGTCCAAAGTATGAGAGTTGAAGCTTTACCATCCTTGCCTCCACGGAGCACAAAAGGCTGCAACTTTTTCAAGACATACCTGTTCATTCTTTTGGCAGTCCACGGGATATTCTTCTTCAACACCACCATTCAAAGGTATCAATTCTTCTTCTGTTATCCTTTGTCATTGTCCAGATCTGATGCATAGGTGGTGTTTGGGAAGAGAATGGCCCGAATCAGGTGCACTTAGTTTTCAAACTGACATCATTACTGTACAGTATTTTGGAGAGATCTCAGACAGCAGACTTTTCTAATGTTATGTCTCCTGATCTCATGACAGCTTTTCCCAAGGGCATTGACCGTGCATCCAAGCAAGATGAAATCATTAACAATTTCAATCCTTTCTCCTTTCCTCATGTTGCCCACAGGCCCATGATAAGGATCTTTGTTTTCTTGATGGTAAGACGCAACTCACATTGAAGGCTGTTGTCTTTGAGAGTTTGTTTGGAGGTTCTAGCAGGGGAGCGCTGCTATTTATATACCCCTAAACAAAGGACAGGTCTCCTACCAGGGTTGGTCGTTATCTTCAACTGAGTGTGCAGCTTCAGAGGGACACATATGGATCAGTGAGGTGAAAAGGGGATGCCCGCCTAGCCAGCCTGATCAGCCAAATCAACCCTGGCGATCAGTGGGGTGACAGATATTGAAGCCAGATTGCCCTCACATCCTGAAATCTTTATTCTTCTACAAGTGCTTTAGATCTGCCTCACTTTCAGCAAAAAAGATTGTGTCATCTGAATAATACAGGTTGTTGATGAGTCTTCCTCAAATGTTGATACCACCGTTTTGTTCATAGAATCCAGCTTCACAAATGATTTGCTCAGAATACCGATTGAGTAGGTATGGGGACAGAATGAACCCTTAATGCACACTCTTCCTATTTTTTTAAATTTTGTTTTGTTTCTACTAGTTTGTTTACAAAATTGAAATACACATTTGAACAAATTCTTTCAATTTCCCTCACCCCCCCCCATTCAGTTACCCTTCCTGTTTTTAAACCATACATTGTTCTCTTGTTCCATTCAGACAATATTTTCTTGGTCTAGGTACAGATTTCATGTAAGCATAATTAAATGTTCTGGTACTCTCATTTTTTTCTCAATGTTAGTCATAGTTTATTGTAATTCACCCAGTCAAATGTCTTTGTATTGTCAACAAAATACAAGTAGACATTCTTCTGGAATTCTCTGCTTATATCCAGGATCCATATCATATTGGCAATGATATCTCTGATAGCATCATCTCTTCTAAACACAGATTGAATTTTTCTGGCAGTTTCCTATCAATATACTGGTCTGGCAGTTTTTTGGATAATCTTCAGCAATATTTTTCTTGCATATTATATTAAAGGAGAATTGATGCCTTTGAGCTGTGGTGCTGGAGAAGAGTATTGAGAATGCCATGGACTGCTAGGAAAACAAACAGATTTGTCCTGGAAAGGGTTAAACCGGGTGGCTCCTTGGAGGCAAGGATTCTGAGGCTCTGTCTAACATACTTTGGACATGTTGTAAGGAGAGACCGGTCCTTGGAGAGGGACATCATGCTTGGGTGGGTGGAGGGACAGCGCAGGAGAGGAAGGCCTTCTATGAGGTAGATTGATTCAGCGACTGGGATAATTGGGATGGGTGTGTCAGAGACAGTGCGATTGGCACAGGACAGAGCAGAGTTTAGGGCTGTTGTACATAGGGTCACTATGAGTCGCAAGTGACTCGACGGCACATAACAACAACAACAACATGATATTAATTGATAATTATTAGAATACATTCTGTTGGATCCCCTTTCTTGAGAATGGAAACAAATATGGATCTCTCCCAGTCAGTCAGCCAGTCAGCTGTTCTCCAAATCTCCTGGCATACTTCCTCTTCCCTTAGCAAGCCTCAAATGCTTTGGTGAACTCCTTGAGATGCATTTAAGTTTTTTTGCTATAAACCCCAAAGTCATATATATTGTCAAATTGCCTTCTAGCTTGATTGGCAAGCCACCAGTCCTGCCACTAATGGTCCTTCAAAATCATAACAATGGCTTCTGCCATCCCAGAACTGTATTCTTTGGAGACTGAGATATCAGCTCTTCAGTCTGGGCTTCACACTTATTTATATTGTTGCTGTTGTTGTTGTTTGGTGCTGTTGAGTCGTAGATGACTCATAGCAACCCTATGAACAAAAGGCCTGAGCACTGTTCATAGAGTTTCCACAGGCAAGCCA
>NW_006399920.1:4855629-4859573 GCF_000299155.1 Elephantulus edwardii | reverse complement strand
CTGTGGCTTCTTGCTGCCTGAGCATGGTGGTCTGCATGCACAAGTAATTGCAAGTTTTGGGATCGTGTGATTTTTGGGCTTATGTTTGACGTGCAGTACTGCTCTTCCCTCCAGGAGCGAGGCCCTTGAGCCTTGGCCCACGGTTTAAGGGAGGCAGTGGCTTAAAGCCCCAAAGGGCCCTCGGGACTAACAACAACAACGACAGTGACAACATAGAGAGAGCTGTGTTGGCCTAGTGCACAGAAAGTTATGCTTATTTACATTAATCTCCCCAAAAAGTAGATGCCTGATTTCTTTTCATCTACTCTAAAGGAAATTGCCACAGGCTTACTTAAAGTGGACTGGATTATATTTGAGGGAACAGTTCAATGTCTCAACTCAAACTGTACTTCCAAGCTGAACAGAAGAGACTGAATGAATGGCCCATCCTAGATCAAGTATTTGATGCAGTCAGAGTAATCCTTCTGTAGTAATCATTCTCAAAATGTGCCCAGCTTCCTCCTAATGACATAAGCAGGGTATTTCTGAATAACCAAGTACTGATTTTCATTAATTTTTCACAGGTGAATGATGAAAAATTCACTGGATTCATCTTTATGGAAAACCAAGAAATCTCCAGGGTGAAGTTTTAAAACTTTGATATTGACATTACCCTGTGGCTCTTTTTCCTTTATAAGAGAAACATCAGCAAAATAATGAATATATCATTCTCCTCAGACCCCTTAGAGAAAGGCTTTTTGAGTTTCTATTCTGGAACTCCCAATTCCAGGTGATGACCAATAGACATTTTGAGTCGTAGGAGCAGAGAAAGTTGTGCTGACAAGAGCCCCTTCCCATCCCAGGCTTCATTTGGAAGGACGAAGTCAGAAGTCCAGGTGAGGAGTCTCAGACAAATGCCTCACGCAATGTAGGTGAACATGGTGTTTAAGACAAAATAAAAGGTGATATCTGTAGAAGCCTGGAGCTCACATGTACTCTTAATGGAAACTGCAGCTGCCACTTAGATCTAGTGAATGATTTTCATCTACAAGTATAGGTTCATTTTATTTTTAGCCATCTCAGATGAAGCATATGATTAAGAAATGACAGTACTGAAGGAAGAAGTACAAGTTACATTGCCCTGAAAAAAAGACATGGCTTAAGAAATTGATAGATTACCAAAGGAAATAATTCAACAAATAATGTGGGAACTGGAGGTTCTGATTCTTCTCTGACAAGAAATTTGAAAGACACCTACCTGGCCAACACGTTAGAAGAGATACATATCTGTTCCTGCTTAAAAAAAAAAAACCAAACAAACAAACAAAAAAAACCCAAACATGATCCAACAGAATGTAGAAGCTACTGAACAATATCATTAATGTCACATGAGAATAAAATCTTACTGAAGATTATTCAAAATTGGCTGGAGTAGTAGTGCATCACCAAAACTGCCAGGAATTCAATAATTTCAGGAGATGCCATGGAACGAGCTATGTAATTACTGATGTAAGGTGAATCCTAGCTGAAAGCAGAGAACACCAGAAAGATACTTACTGGTGTTATATTGACTATGACTTTGTGAATCATCACAAGTTTTGAAAGACATTGTGAGGATTGAGAATTACAGAACACTTCATTGTGCTCTTGCAGAACCTATACATAGATCAAGAAGCAGTTATTGGAATAGAACAAGGAGATAGTGCATGGTTCATTCAGGAAAAGTGTCCTTCTATCACATTTATTCAATCTATATGCTAAACAAATAACCCAAAAAAGTTGGGCTATATGAAGAAAAATGTGGCCTTGGGATTGGAAGAAGAGCTATCAACAACCTGTGATATGCAGATGGCACAATCTTTTTTGCCAGAAATGAAGGAGACTTGATGAAGTTCAGACTATGGCCTTCAGTATGCATTATTACACCTCAACAAAGACAACTCAAATCTTCACAACTGGCCCAGTACCAAACATCGTGGCCAAGTGAGGAATGTTTGAGGCTGTCATATATCTTGTTTTACTTTCAGTAACAACCCATTGCAGCATCAGTCAAGAAATCAAAAAGTATATCACGAATACTTTTTTTTAAAACCACATAAATGGCAGTCATGTAGATGGAATTTCATGGATGAAATAGACATAAATCAAGTACATCTTGTGGAAGACGACAATGAAGAAGTGAATCAGCTGCACAAGACTCATTTAACACGTTAGAGGGCAAAGATCTCACTTCGAAGATTAAAGGGCACCTGATCAAGCCATGACATTTAAAATTGTCTCATTTGCATTTTAAAGATTATTAAGGTACATGGAAAATTAAAGTAGAATTGTTGCCTTTGAATCATGATGTTGGTGAAGAATATTGGCTATACCAGGATTGCCAAAAAAATAAAACAAATCTGTCTTGGGAGAAGTGCATCCAGAATGCTCCTTTGAAGGAAGGATGGCAAGACATTGTCTCACATACTGTGAATAGACTATCAGTAGGGGTCAATCCCTGGAGAAAGACAGATATCATGCCTGGTAAAGTAGAAGATTGACAAAAAGAGGAAGATCCTCAATGGCATGGATTGACACAGTGACTGAAACAATGGGTTTAAGCACAGCAGTGGGTGAGAGGATGAGGCAGGGCCATCTCTTGTATATAGGGTCACTGTGCATTGGGACCTACCCAAGGGTGCATAACAACAACCTGATTATTCTTTTAAATAAGAGGCAAAGAAGAGAACATTTTTAATGTGAACGTTTTGTTCATTGTTGTTGGCCATCGAGTCGGAACCAGCTAACTAGTCAGAACCTGCTAACCCTCAGTGGGTTTTCAGGGGCACTAAATCCCAGAGGAGGAGATTGCCCATCCTCCTCCTACCAAGTATCTGGTGGATTCAAACTGCGTGTCATTGAGATTGCAGCACAGCTTCTTACCACTAGGCCACCAGAGCTCTCATAGAGAGACTATTAAAGACAATAGAGTGCAAGTAGGTGGCTTGGAAATAGATGCAAACTATATAATATTGAATAAAAAATGAAATATTACTCCCATCATTCCCCAGCAGGGTTCATTGCTTCTCTGACAGATCCCCAGCCATAAGCCAATGAATGACATGAAAGAGTGCCTCAAAACCCTCTAATATTCAAATCAACGTGGGACACAATTTACATGTCAATTCCTTTGATGGTAAGTGTGATGATTTAGACATACTTCAAATGATGTAACTATCAAATCTGATAACAACACCTTTTCAGCTGCTAATATTTTATCGTAAATTGAAATCTAACCCAAAGTCTACATTTATTTCCTTTGCTTACCTCAGGTCCTCAGAATAATGTTGTAATGAGTAACAAATGTTAATTTTGCATTCAAAGACAAAATTTAACAGCATGCTCCCAGTTGAAGTTGGAAAACAGTTTTGCATCCATTCCTATACTTCCAGTATATGAGTGAGTCATTGATATTATAATTCTAAAGAAATAGGCTGTCTTAAATAAATGTTCTAGCTTTTTTTTTTCTAACTCTTTGTCTTTCGTATCTCTGGCACAAGCTATTTAAGCCAACTACTTTTCTTAAGAGCCATGAAGATTGAGGCCCTTTGTGCCTTTTATTAAATTACAGGGCAGAGTTCAGTCAATTCACTGTGCTAGGTGGGGTCATTTTTGCTGTACTAATGGAAATTACAGCTTTTACCTAGACCTGGCATTTCCATAGTAACTGTGCAAGCTATCAACACACAGATCACAGCAAATACTGCAGTGGGAGTCATTTACTTCTTTGATAGGCAGAAATAGTGACCTTTTAAAATAATCTTCTGTGTATTATGCCCTTCATGCTGTAAATATTTAACACAAGACTTGAATTCAGGAAATCCAGTAGTGTCTAAATAACCTGCTAAAGGTTGTGTACTTAACAACCAGAAACCAGAGGGCCAACGAGTGTGTGTGTGTGTGTGTGTGTGTGTGTGTGTGTGTGT
>NW_006399920.1:4851894-4855529 GCF_000299155.1 Elephantulus edwardii | reverse complement strand
GTGTGTGTGTGTGTGTGTGTGTGTGTGTGTGTGTGTGTAACTCATCAAGCTTCTATTGGTCATTTAGGGGGAAAAAACCCATCAACCTGGCTCTCCTTTCTGAGAAAATGAGATAATAGGCTGATAGAAGTATTCTCATCATCTACATTTGCCTAATAAAAATTATTGATGTTGTGTTGTGCCGTTGAATCAGAACTGACTCATAGATGGCTCTCCATTAGATTTTCAGAGGCTGTAAATTTCATAGGAAAGAGATTGCCCATTTTTCTCCCACAGAACAGCCAGAAGGTTCAAGCTTAGTGCCCTTTTTTGGCAGGACAATTCCTTACCATTACGTCACCAGAGCTCCCTAATGAAAATTGTTGTTGTGTACCATCAAAATGGAATCAACTTATAGCTGACCTTCCAGTGGTTTTCAGAGACATTAAATCACATGGAAGGAGACTGCTCATCTTTCTCTGGTGAAGGAACTGGTGGGTTCAAACAGCCTAAATTGGCAGCACAGTTCTTTAGTACTAGGCCATCAGAGCTACGTTGTTTTCTGGGGTGTCTTTTCAGTCTGTTCTGAAAGTCAGCTGATGCATTGTTTACTAAAGTTGTAGACGGATGTGTTTTGTGAAATTCATATTCTAAATTCAACTATACCTTGTCAAAATGTTTAAAAATTTTGACCTTTCTTAACAGGCCAGCCATTTACTAAGAGTTCGATTTACAATGACTTCTTTTACCCTGTCCTCTCCTAAAATCAAGATAGTAATAGTACAGCTGCTTTTAGTAATTCCCCATTGTGTCCTTGGTTCTGGACAGGAGAGACCAGACTTCAAGCTATGGGAATTAAAACTCATTAAAACGTTGGCTTTCGCTCCAATCCCCACATCTGTTCTCCCAAAACTCAAAGGGTAAAATGTCCAAGCTGTCCTAGCATTAAAAACACACACAGGTGGCCTTGCTAAATAAAAATTAGCAGAGGATACACAACATTTGGATTCCTTGTTGTTGTTGTTGTTGTTAAGTGCCATCGAGTCGCAGGCGACTCATAGTGACCCCATGAAGGAGAGTCCTCGATGCTTGGGTGCCTTTCATCCTCTCTCCAGGTTCATAGGGTTTCCGGAGGCAAGCTAATATGGAAGTGGATGCCACTCCTCCTTCCAAGTTGGATTCTTTGGATGGTATAAATTAATCAAAAGGTTGGAGGTTCAAGTCCACTGAAAACTGTGTTAGTCTTATTCTAGCACACGTGGGTTGTCATGAGTCAGAGTTGACTTGTAGTAGCTAGTTTGGTTTGTTATATGCGGTCTGAACAAACAAAAAGTCAAAGAATTTCCATTACTTACGATTCCTTCTACTAGGGGAATCAAGTTTCAATTTAACCCCTCCTGTACTGAGCATTGTAGAATGATCAAGTTATACTGTGAGTTCCTAAAAAGACCAGAGCAACCTTCTCCTTTCACTTGCTGAGATGCTGGGTAAAGGTAGACAAATTCAAGGTAACGTTTAAGCCTCATAGTGTGTCAACATTTTTTCTTGAAATTTTTAGCTTGCCTAATCACCTTCAATAAAAAGGGAATAGGATATTTTGAACCAAGAAGTTGATACGTGTCATCTGAATTCAGGGAAGAAATGATCTTGTCTCAAGTCTACTCTGGTTTGAAAGACAATGGTCTCATATATGACGGACTCCCATAAAACGTATTAGTATATGGGCTGCACCAGTTTTTCCATGCAGTTAACAGAATCATTTCACTCTCAGCTCTCTCTTTAAATCTTCTGGCCAATAAAGAGCCATTTATTAGATATGATTTCAGACAATGAAAGATTTTTTTTTCCATTATGGTTTGGAACTGGGAAGACGAATTCTACAGTACAGAGTTTGAGGATGATTAATACACCCTTGACCCCTTATTTCAGCCTTGGGACATTTCCTATGGTCCCAGCTTCCCACACTTGCTCTGTGTGGAATTTGGGGAGGGTGCAGTCTGTGAGCACTTCCCTTTGCAGTGAGCCTACCTTGTCTCAATCCTTTCTTTCTTAGCTCAAAACAAGAAGGGCCCCAAGGGGGCTGTTAAATATTAGATATCTTTCTTTATTGGACTTTCGTAAAATATTTTCCTTGGAAAGGTCCTACAGCAAGTTTTCTCAAGGCAGCTTGTTTGCCCCTCATCCGTTCCAGCACTAAAAAGCGCTAACCGGCCAAGACCAATTTTTCCTGATAGAGGAATGAAAGGCTGACTCTTCCTTTCATTTGGAACAGTCCCCTGCTTCCTGCCTCTCAGCTCACCACTCATTCCTAATCACTCTGTCCTCCCCTCCTCCTTTCTTCTCTCCTCTCACTGAAATATTTTCAATCTAACTTTGCTCCCAGAAGACATAAACCTTGGGATTATCTGACAAGATGGTTTTGGCCCTTGGAATAAAGTTCTTAAATGCTCAACTTCCAAAGGAATTGCACGAATTTTTGAGCTGTAAGAAAGTGTGTTGCATATAGATATGTAAAAAGGAAAGCTAAATTACATCCTTGTGAAACTAGCAAACAAAAACAGGGGGGTTTGTTCCTCCTTTTGGTGGCATTTTCTCTTTTCCCGTAAGTGGAGTACACAATTACAAGGGCAATCTCATGGCAAAATGCTGTGCTGCAATCCCAAAGGTATGCAGTTCGAGGCCACCAGCTGCTCCTCTGGAGAAGGATGGGCAATCTTTCCAGTGTGATTAACTGCGATTAAGTGTTACCAGAGGGTCAGCTATGGGTTGGTTCCAATGTGACAGTGCACAACAACAGCTGAAGTTGTATAAATGTATTATTTATACTTTTGAACTTATAACAACTGTTTCTTCTCAAGGTTTTAAAGAGCATCTGCCATTTTCTTTCTTAAGTAAGATCTTTGTGATTCAGGAGCATGATTTCTTTTTCAATTTCTTGAATTGGCTACTAGAGAATCAGTATTTATTAATTCATTGAGTTAGTGTATATTGAGTACCTACTACGTACCATGGCAAGAAGGCATATTCTACCTCTGTAGTGGCCAAGGCAACATGCAGAAAATCCCGTTGAAGTCTGTTTGTTGTTGTTGTTGTTATTTAATGCCGTCGAGTCGTAGACGACTCATAGCGACCCTATGAACGAACAGCCTGAGCACTGTTCGTACATAGAGTTTCCGGAGGCAAGCCATTTTGGAAGTGGATGCCACTCCTGCTTCCAGGCTTGATTTAGTCGGGAAGCTCCAGCCAACACTGTCCACCATGGGTGCCCATTATCACAACTGGCACATCACTGTCACAGGCTTCAGCATCACAGCAACCACGAGTTACCTCTGTACAGCAACACACAGACCAGTGCTATACCACTTAGAAGAAGTCTGTTTACCTGAAGTATACTTAAACTGTTGAAATGAGTACCTCCTCACTAGCGAAACCATTTCTCTCTATAAGACAGCTCTCCTTTTTATTTTGCATCAAAGATGTGTCCTATCTCCATGCCTTTTCAATCTATATGTAAAACATCATTCAGTATGTTAGACTTTATGAGGAGGAAATTGGCATTAGAATTGGAGGAAGATTCATCAAAATTGGGAAGGGCGTACGCCAGGGATGCATCCTATCTCCATACCTTTTCAACCTATATGCAGAACAGATTATCC
>NW_006399920.1:4796956-4851189 GCF_000299155.1 Elephantulus edwardii | reverse complement strand
GGATTGATTCAGTGACTGGGATAATTGGGATGGGAGTGTCAGAGACAGTGCGGTTGGCACAGGACAGAGCGGAGTTTAGGGCTGTTGTACATAGGGTCGCTATGAGTTGCAAGCGACTCGATGGCACATAACACCCAACACAACAGGTGAAACAACCTTGCTTGCTGAAACAGAGGAAGGCCTGAAACATTTGTTGCAGAAGGTCAAGGACTATAGTCTGCAATATGGATTAAAGCACAATATTAAGAAAAAGATTGTCAGTGCTGGACCAATTGGCAACACTATGCTAGGTAGAAATATTGAGATTGTAACAATTATAGCTTGCTCGGTTCCACAATCAACACTCTTGGCACCAGTAGTCAGGAAATCAAAAGACAAATTGTACTGGGTAAATCCGCTGTCCGGGACCTCTCCAGAGTGCTAAAAAGCAATGATGGCAGTGTAGAGACTAAGATGTGCCTGACCCAGGCCATGATCTTTGCAATTACTTTGGAGAAGGATATCATGCTTGAAAGGGTCGAGGGAGAGCACAAGAGAGGAAGACCCTGAATGAGATGGATTGACACAATAACTGAGGTAATGAGGTTAGATGTGTCACAGACAGTAAGACTGGCTTAGTATAAAGCAGAGTTCACAACCTTTTTACATAGTGTTGCTTTGAATTGCAGGTGAGTAGACAGCACATAACAACAACAACAACAGCAAAGAATATATGCTTTGGAAAAAAAATAGAAAGGTAAACATTAATACTGAAGACTAAAGCCTTTAATAGGGGTTACATCTCATCACCAAGAAAACAAAAGTTTTCACTACGTTACCTATATGCAGTATCATGATAGATGGAGAGCAGATTGATGTTGTAAACAATTTCATTTCTCTTGAATCCACAATCAACACCCATGGTAGCAGAGTCAAGAAATTAAAAAAAAAACATGTTGCATTAGGGAAATCTGCTGTGAAAGACCTCTCCAAAATCCATGAGTAAGGGTATCATTTTAAAGACTAAGATCCGCTTGGTCCAATCCATGTCCTTTTCAATTGCTTCTTGTACGTCTGAAACTTTGGCAATGAATAAGGAAAACTGATAAAGAACCAATGTTTGAATTGTGGTGTTGCCAAAGAGTATTGAATACCCAATGGAATACCAAAAGTACAAGTCTTTCTTGAAGGAAATGCAGTCCGAGGGCTCCTGAGAGGCAAGGTAGTGAAACGTCAACTCATTTACTTTGGGCATATTTTCAGGAGGCACTAGTCTTTGGAAAAGACATCATGCAGGAAAAGGTGGAGGGTCAGAGAAAGAGCGGAAGACTCAATGAGATGGCTTGACACAGCAACTACAACACTGGGGACTACAGGATGATAGTGCAAGATAAGACAAGGTTCAGACTTGTTGTTCATAGAGTTGTTATGAGTCGTAATCATCAAACTGAGGACACCTAACAGTAACAAATGTCCCTTCAATATCGTAGTATAGATTCCTAGCTTCTATGATGAGGACCTTATTTTCTCTTTCTCAAGCCACCTTCTCTCTGTACTTCAAAAGGAGGGCATATATTTAGTCAAAATCTGATTCCAATTTGGCCACATGTTTGAGAAACAAAACTTCAAAGGGGTTAAACTACTAACTTTCAAATTTGGTTGTAATTAGAATTACCCAGGGATCCTTTTTTCTCTAATTTTTATCCACTATGAGAGGTTTGTGAAGATCATCTTGTTTGTCTTTATTTCTATCTTTCTGAAAGTTAGTCTTTAGGGATTTGTGCTTCTAACCCAAGTGCACTTCCTCTCTGACAGTTGAATCCACCAGCAACTCAAAGGAAGAAAGATGGACACTCTCCTCCTTCGCAGTTTACAGCCTTGGAAGCACACTGGAGGGTCACTCTGAGTTGCAACTGACTCTGGAGCAGTAATATTTATACCCTAGGCATTACTGGCCAATATTACCTTTTGGAATCATTTTAGACTGCAAAAGGTCATAAGGAGTGTAGAGAATTTCTGATACTCCTCACCCAGTTTATGAGGCTCCGTCTAACTTACTTTGGACATGTTGTGAGGAGAGACCGGTCCTTAGAGAGGGACATCATGCTTGGGAGGGTGGAGGGATGGCGCAGGAGAGGAAGGCCCTCTATGAGGTGGATTGATTCAGTGACTGGGATAATTGGGATAGGAGTGTCAGAGACAGTGCGATTGGCACAGGACAGAGCGGAGTTTAGGGCTGCTGTACATAGGGTCGCTATGAGTCGCAAGCAACTCGACGGCACATAACAACAGCAACAACAATGTTATCAAAGCTACTTGAACTTGACTAATTTTCTATTAATGTCCGTTTTGTGTTCCAGGAGCTAATGTAAGGTGCTATATTCTATTTAGGTTCTACATCTCCCAGTACACTTTGATCTGTGATAGTTTTTCGGTTTTCTCTTTATGACATATATGGGAATCCCAGAACACTTGATTGTGCTTATTATGTAAAATCTATGCTTGGTCAAGAAGGCAGTCATCAGAACAGAGCAAGGACCACAGCATAGTTCAAAATCAAGAAAGGTGTATGCCAAGGATGCATCCCGTCTCCATTCCTTTTCAATCTATATGTGGAACAGACCGTTTGGGAGGTTGGACTATACGAGGAGAAATATGTTACCAAGATAGAAGGAAAGATTCATTAACAACCTGCATTATGCAGATGACACAATCTTGCTTCGTGAAACTGAGAAGGACCGGAGGCATTTGCAGCTGAAGGCCAAGGACTGCAGCCTTCAATATGCATTGAGATTGCAGTGCAGCTTCTTGTCTTTTTCTTTACTTTTTTTTTTCTTGTGTACCATTGAATCAGTTCCAACTGGCACAGAAGGTGATTGCCCCTCCTTCTTCGCCAGATTGAAGCTCAACATCAAGAAAACAAAGATTCTCACCACTGGGCCCATAGGCAGCATCGTGAAGAGATTGAGATTGTTAACAGCTTCAGTTTGCTTGGCTCCACAATCAACACTCTTGGTACCAGCAGTCAGGAAATCTAAAGATAAATTGGGAAAATCTGCTGTCAGAGACCTCTCCAGAATACTGAAAAGCAACGATATCACTTTAGAGTCAAAGAGGCACCCGATCCAGATTATGGTCTTTGTAATTACTTCCTATGCATCAGAGAGTTGGACAATGACTAAAGATGACAGAATAATTGACACTTTTGAATTGTGGTGCAGAAGAGTATTAAACATACCAGGAACTGCAAAGAGAACTAACATGTCTGTCCTTGAGAGGGTGAGACAAGGCTGCTCCTTGGAGGCAAGGATTCTCAAGCTCCATCTGACATACTCTGGGAATGTTGCAAGGAAGGACCAGTCCTCAGAGAAGGACATCATGCTTGGGAGGGTGGAGGGACAGTGAAAGTGAGGAAGACCTTTGATGAGATGGATTGATTCAGTGATTGGGGAAATGGGAATGGATGTGTTGGAGAAAATGAGATTGACCTAAGATAGAGCAGGGTTCAGAGCTGTTGTAGATAGGGTCGCTATGAGTTGTAAGCGACTCGACGGCACCTAACAACAACAACATATCTTTGAGGAGTACTGGTCAAGCAGTTTGTAAAATGTCCCTCAATTTGACTTTATCTGATGTCCTCTTCATGTTTGCACTGGGGTAATGGGCTTATGGAAATTTTCCCCCGATGTGAAATTTTCTTCTCATCATTTTATACGGAGCCCTGGTGGCCTAGTGGCAAGGAGCTGTACTACAATTTCTAAGTCACATGGTTTGAGGCCACCAGCTGAACCATGGAAGAAGAATGAGCACTCTTCTTGTGTGCGATTAACTGCCTCTGAAAATCTGTGGGAGGATCAGCTATGGTTCTGACTCAGCGGTACACAACAACAGCAACATAACTTTATATCAGGTCAACACTGAAGATGCTGTTATTCTTTGTCAATTCATCAAGGTAATATGTTCTAGGTTTATCCATTTTGCCTTTCATGGGTACATTTTTTTGGGAATAAGTTACTAACTCTAGTTTATTACCATACAGAATGTGGTCTATGTCCTTGGCAAGAGAGAACAGTTGCATAAATTATTTTAAATTCTTCTATGATCATCCCCCAATTCCTTTTCTTTCAATCATTTATTTGTACCTGTAAGCACTCAAGTATATCCATTTCATAGTTATAATCCTATTTAATGCCATTTATTTTGTTGTATAATTTTTTCTAACTTTGGTTAATTCATTCTTTCAGGCTAGATCCCGTATCCCTTTGATGTACTTAGGACCTTTAATTCTTTGCACACTGCCTTACTTTGCGGTACCATAAGACTTTCCACATCCATCTTTTATTTTTCCTGTCCTGGCTCTGGACTCGGGCATTTCACCTGCACCAATAATTTCTTATAGAAAGAGTGGCATAAACCTGGTTCTTAAGAGGCAGAGTTTAAAGATGTTCTAAATATCTAACTTTTTCCAAGTTGCATCATCTCTGAGATCAATTGTTCCTCCTCTCAGTTCTTTTCCTCTCTCTTTGTCCTTGGGTTCTATAATTCACTCCAACTCTAATCCAGTACTGCATGGTTCATTTCAACCTTCCCTTCTTATCTAAAGTTGTAACTTCTCTCATTGACAATAAGAAGTTTGACTCCTTCTAATCACAACCCAGTGATTTTTTTTGTCCACATAAGTATGTGTTGCTGTTGTTGATAGGTGCCATATGACTCACAGAAACTTCATAAACAGCCAATCAGAATCACATCCTAACCTGTCCCATCTAATCATCTCTAATATACTTGATACAGTGACTTGCAGTCACTGCATCAATTCATCTTGTTAAGGTCTTCCTCTCTTTTGCTGACCCACTACCTTTCCAAGCATGATGTCTTTTTCCAAGGACTAGCACCTCCTAGCATCATTCCCAAAGTATGTGAGCTGGATAATGACTAAGGATGACAGAAGAAGAATAGATGCCTTCAAGTTGTGGTGCTGGAGAAGAGTCTTGAACATATGGACTTCCAAGAAAACAAATTTGTCTTGGAGAGGGTGAAAGCAAGTCTCCTTGGAGGCTAGGATACATACTTCAGGCACATGGCCAGGAGAGACCAGTACTTGGAGAAGGACATTATGCTTGAAAGGGTGGAGATAGTGCAGGAGAGGAAGTCCCTGAATGAAATGGATTTATATAGTATCTGGGGCAACAGGGGTTGGAATGTTGAAATTGGTGAGACTTACTCAGGACAGAAAAGAGTTCAAAGCTGCTGCACACAGGGTCGTTATATGTCGCAGGTGACTCAACAGCACATAACAACAAAAACATACTATATTGGTTGTTTTTTATTAAAGCCTCTTGTTTAAAGTCAACAAGATCTTGGGGAAGGCCTTTGTGTTTAAAAATAGGTTGTTATTATATTTTGGAGGAGCATTCTTCTAAGTGATACAGCACTCTTCTGTCAATATGCTGTACTTAGGTAACCTGGGGCTGCAGTGTTGCTGAACCTTGTGCTATTGGGGTATCAAATGCCATAACGGTTACCCATGGTGGACAATGTTTGGTGGAGTTTCCAGTTTAAGACAGGTTTGGAAGCAGGAGTGGCATCCACTTCCTAAACAACATACCTTTAGAAACTCTATGAACTTTGATAAATGACAATAGTTATAGAAAGGCTTTGAGTGTTTTGTTCATAGGGCCACTATGAGTTGTGCTTGACTCAACGGCAATCAACAACAAAAACATATCTCACCTGAGTAAATTTTAAAATTCCCATTGTTGGAATACACCAGAGAACAATTAAATTTTAATTTTTTTAAATTTTTTTTTCTGTAAGCCTCCAATATGCATTGCGGCTCACTGTCAAGAAGACAAAGATTCTCACCACTGGACCAATTGGCAGCATCAGGATGGATGGTGAAGAGATTGACATTGTACACAGCTTTAGTTTGCTTGGCTCCACAGTAAACACTCTTGGCACCGGTAGCCAGGAAATTAAAAGACATATTGCTATGGGAAATCTGGTGTTAGGGACCTCTCCAAAGTACTGAAGAGCAATGGTGTCTCTCTGGAGACTAAGGTGTGTCTGATACAGGCCATGGTCCTTGCGATCACTTGTTATGAGAGTTGGACAATGACCAAGGAGGATAGAAGGAGAATGGATGCCTTTGAACTGTAGTGCTGGAGAAGAGAATTGAGAGTACAATGGACTGCTAGGAAAACAAACAGATTCATCCTGGAAAGGGCTAATCCAGGTGGCTCCTTGGAGGCAAGGATTCTGAGGCTGCGTCTAACATACTTTGGACATGTTGTTAGGAGAGACCGGTCCTTAGAGAGGGACATCATGCTTGGTAGGGTCGAGGGACAGTGCAGGAGGGGAAGGCCCTCTATGAGGTGGATTGATTCAGTGACTGGGGTAATCGGGATGGGAGTGTCAGAGACAGTGCGATTGGCACAGGACAGAGCAGAGTTTAGGGCTGTTGTGCCTAGGGTCGCTATGAGTCATAAGCAACTCGACGGCACATAACAACAACAACAACAACAAGAGACCATATGATTCTCACATAAGCCCTGAGAGAGACTTACTAGTGCAATGAGATCTTCCTTGGCCCTCTCTCTCCATTGTTTACCTCCTTTAGATTAAAGCACATAGGTCTTCGGGCTGTTTCCAAGTGAAATCGGCACAGTCGCTCAGTGTCTCTCAATAATCTTCCCAGTTTAGCACAAAGGGAAATACTTCCTGCTGGGCTCCATCCCTAAGACCAATCATCTAGTGATGGCAGGCGAGTTTTGAATTTGCCTTCTCTCCCATTAGATTTAGAATATGACACTGGCACAAGCCTGCCTTACTTGACTCTTAGGCTACTTAAGGATAGTGTAGGAAGAAAATGCCTACCAGGTGTGTCACATCCCAGATAACTAGGGCCATGCTGTTAAGCACAGGTTTGTCAGACATAGCAAGAATGAAAGTGCAATTCTGTCTCCTGTTTGGCTTTGCTCTGTGTATATTGCATGCTTATGTGCCCTTTAGGGAAAGAGTGGTTGGTTAAGCATGAGATGTAATGTTTCATGCAAACTCTAGTGTGGCAGAATATAATTTCTCATTTAAAATGCAAGCATTAAAAGCAGTTCCAGTCAAGTAAATCTCAATGCATAGTGATGTCATGGGTAGCAGAGTACAACTGGCTCCATAGTTTTCAATGAATGAATGGTTTTTAAGAAATGAATCATCACTTCTGGGTACTTCTGGGTAGACTTAAACTTCTAGTCTTCTAGTTAGCAATCAAGTATGCTAATCCTCCGTACCACAAATTAACAATACATGTTGTTGTGTGTTGTTGTTATTAGGTGTCCTTGCGTCAGCATCAACTCGTAGCAAACCTATGCATAGAAGATAAAACTCTGCCTGATTGGATGCCATCCTCAATCTCTGCTCTGCCTTAGTCCATTGTTATCATTGTGTGTCAATGCACTTGTTTGGCTTGAATTTATTCTTCAGTTCCTTCAGCTTGAGAAATACCAAGCGAGTCTGCCCCTTTTGATTTTCGGACTCCAGTTCTTTGTGTATTTGATTTTATTACTTTGCTTTGTCTTCCCGAGATGCTCTTTGACATCTTCTGTTCAGCTCCTAATTTCCTCTTTTCTTCCCTTTGTTTTGACTTCTTGGCATGAGAGAATGGAGGACAGTGCTGGTGGGGTTGGGTTGTGGTCAGTACCAAGACACATATACACCAAGGGGTGGGGAACCAACACCGAATCTGTTAATATATATATTACAGATAAGTGTACGTTGGTTAGATGTGGGGAAGGGATTGTAATGGGGACTAGAGAAAACATTGTTGATTGACAGACTCACAGTAATGCCACCCATTACATGTTTGTCTAACTTACTATGAAAAATAAAACACAAAAATCTGCATTCTTAGAGTGGGAATTCTTCATAAAACTTGGGTTCCACCAAGCAGAGGCCTTGTCTGAAATTGCAATAAGAAAAGGAGAGAGAGAGACAGAAAGAGAGAGCGAGAGATAGTTTCTGGACAAATCAAAACTCCAGATAAGCAGAACAGCGGAGGCATCCAGGTCTCAAATTGACACAGACAGGTTTTGTTCAACTGCTAATTTAAAGGTGTCTGGCGGTACCTACTCAGCAGTACTGTGGAAGAAACGACTTGGTAATCTGCTTCCATTGAGATGGTTGTTATGTGCTTTTGCGTTGGAGTAGACTCACAGCTGACCTTCCAGTGGTTTTTCAGAGGCTGTAAATCACATGGGAGGAAATTGACATGAATTTGAACTATATTCCTTTAGTCTGGTGGCTCAACTCCCTACCACTCGACCACCAGAGCTCCTCAGGAAAAAAATCCTGTGAAACAGTTCTACTATGAAATACATGGGATCACCTTAAATTGCAATCAGTCAGCAACTCACAACAATATATGTTTTACTAAAAATAGTCCTACTGTCCTCAAAAAAAATCACCATTTCTGTTTAAATTAATAGAAATGGTTTAACTGATGCAAAGTTTCTGGGAGAAGGCCACAGTGACAGTCTGCCCTTCTTGAAGAACAATCTTCCAGCATTTGGGGAAGCCATTCCCTCTGACCAGGCACAGAACTTGAGCGCACCACAATCCTCAGGATGTGGTTACTGAAGACGGAGACATTATGCCACATAAATCAGTCACATTGACTGTGGCAGTCAGAATTGACAGATGCCAAAGCTATATCATCCTCATGTCCTTGTAATCATCCAAGGTCATAAGGGATGTCATTTATGCAATAGAGTCTTGGATGCATGAGAAGAAAAGAAGTAACATCCGATAAGAGGCCCTCTTTCCTAGATCTATCAGACTCTGGGAAACTGTTTTACCACCACAGAAGATAAAAGCCTGCTTGTTTCTATGTCCGAGCAAGAACTTAAATTTCTTCAGTTGATATATTTGTGTCATGATTCAAGGTTCTCCCCATTTTATTTCCCGATACATCTTCTTTCGGAGGTCACACTCAGTTCCTAATGTTCAGCCAGGCTCTTGACTGCTATTTAAAGAAATAGACAATTGGAGGAGAGGACTGGAATCTTTATTTAGTCTCAAAGACTGAATCTGACAACAGCAAAAAAAGCCAAAACACACCAGCCTGTAAAGGTCCTGAATTGTCAATTCTAACTATTGTCTTAAATTGATGACTGAGTCTCTTTTGAAGCCTCCTCTGAAAAATGCCTCATAGAAATATGCTGGCTACTTTAAAAATGCTGGCTATTCTCTGTGTGATCACAACACTTCACACTTAGAGCATTTTACCCATACCATCCCAGATGATTTTAGTGCTATTATCAACATTCTTGTGTAACAGGTTTTGACTGGATTATTTTTCAAAAGAGTTCTTTTTACTCATGATTCCCTAGTCTGCTCTAAAGGAGCAAGAACAGGTACCAGTCACCTAGTTTGGCAGTACTAAGAGCAGAAAGGTGACTGACTAGAAGAATAGAGAAAAAAAAAATCTCCTTTCAGTTATCTTCTATGTTAACTTTTTGCTAAGAATTGCAGTATCCCTTGTTTATTTCCTGGTGAAATGGTACAAATTGTGTTTTGGTTTGCATTTGAACAGACTATGTACCAGAAAGATATTAAAGAATCACAAACAGCCTGGGGAGTGTTTCTTAATCTGATCTCTCCTGCAGCACGAACTATGAGGGGTGACACAACACTTTCTCTATTTGGCCTTGGTAGAAAATTCTGACACTGCACTCAAAATTCCATCCTAGTTATGAATTACTGGTAAGGTTATATGAGGTCCCCGGGCCCAGATTATGGGCGATTATAATCACAAACAGTCAGTGGAGCTTTGGCTAGAAATTAGAGTTGAGATGGCTTTGGGCGAAGCTGAACTCCATGGGGCCTGCATGCTCCACATTCAGGCCCTAAGGACATCCCAAAGCATCTGTCCTGACCTGCAGACTTAATCAAGACCAGACCTAGAATAGGGAGTCTTCTTTTTGTAGAGACTACCAGTATCTCCAGAAGAGTCTTATACTTTTCTAGGGGAGAGGGACATAGCTAAAAGTCCTTCTGCATTTCTGTTACAAATGTTAATTTTACTAAAATCCTGTCTCTCAGAGGCATTTTACTCTCTTGACCAGAAGAAGTTAGCTAGTAATGTAACTGAAGCCCCACTACAATGCCTTGAAGAAGGTCAGCATTTAAGGCTGCCTCATCTCCCTCATCACTTCCATAATAGCTTGCCTCCAGAAACCCTATGAACCTGGAGAGAGGATGAAAGGCACCCTAGCGTTGAGGACTCTCCTTCATAGGGTCGCTATGAGTTGCCTGCGACTAGACGACACTTAACAACAATAATGTCAACTTCGAGAGAGAGATCAACTGGCCCAGTGGACAGAAACTGATGCTACCAAGACAAAGGTGGGTGACTTTTAATCTGCGGCCCTTGGGACTGTCTTTTCATTGTTTATGTTCAGACATTCCTCTAGGTCGTAAAGCCCTGGTGTACAAGTTGCCATACGGCGGTCACTTTTGGCTGCTGTGAGGTTGAGCACTGTGACACTGATGTGTCAAATGTGTTAGTGGTTGGCTACCCAATGCGGACAGAGAGGGTGGTGGAGCTCCCCGATTGAAACAAGCTTGAAAGGATGAGTGGCATCCACTTCCATAATAGCTTGCCTCCGGAAACTCTATGAACCTGGAGAGAGGAAGAAAGGCACCCAAGCGTTGAGGACTCTCCTTCATAGGGTCGCTATGAGTCACCTGCGACTCGATGGCACTTAACAACAACAACATCTCCCTGGTAAGTTCCTTCCTCCTCTCTTAGTATACTTTCCTTGCGTCTAGAGCCCTCAAACCATTCTATTACTTCTCAGCGATTGTCCTGAACTTCCTGGACATAAGTTTTGCCTTCATAAAAATGTATCTTTGTTCCCATCATTTAAAACTCGAATCACAGCCATTGAGTTGAAATCAATTGTTGACCCTCTAGTAGTTTCCTGAGACTGAACATTACACGGGAGGAGATTGCCCATCACTCTTCCAAAATACTGATGGGAGATACAACCCACCAGAGAAATGTGGCTTTCAGGTTAGCAGTGAGGTCCTTGGAGACAATGCCACAGACTCCCCAGGAGGAGACAAAGAGGAAGGAAAAAGGACAGCATAGAAATGGGATCTCTGCTAAGAGTTCAGACTCCCAGGGCAGCCTGCCCTGACTGTAGCCATCATTTACTTAGTAGCCGAGAAGGAACAAACCAAAATGTAAAATTATAGGACAAGTCTGAATGGAGCAAAACTATACTAAATGGTGAGTTACTATTTTCTAAAGAATATGGATTTTTTTTAAAAAAATTATACTGTGAAAGTAATTCGTGTTCATTTCTGGAAAAGTTCCAGAGTCTTTCAAACATTGAGAGACAAGCACCGTCTGCATTGCAAATGTCACAAAGCACCATCTACATTGGCAAAATCAATATGGAAAGAGGAAGCTAAGAAGATATGGGTATGAATGTAATGATGAAGCCTTCTCATCTGCACGTTGATAAGAGATGAACTGGGGCAAGGTTGGCAGGAATCTCCCTACAGCTTCTCCAAGGCCTCCACGAATTCTTACCTGTCTTAGTAATATGGAAATTCTGCTGAAATATTGGTACAAAATGCTAATATAATAGCATAGTTGCTACCATCACAGCAATACTTAAGCAGGTATAGAAAGAAGAACTGACAAATAGGTGATAATATATGTTACATTATAGTCAGAGCCAATCTCTGCTAAATCCTTTACTGTTGCAGCTGTTGCATATCTTGGAGTTAGGACTGACCCATAGCTGATCCTCCAGTGGGTATTCAGAGTCAGTAAATTACTTAAGAGGGGATTGATCATCTTTTTCTCACAGAGTAGCAGGTAGATGTGAACCAGATATCTTTGTGCTGGCAGTGCAACTCTTTACCACTAGGCCAACACCAAAGATTTCTAAATCCTTTACTAGTTCCCTATAACATTCAGAATTAAACTAAGAACTCATACAGTGACTTCTAAGCTCTAAACCTTCAAGTCTTCCCAGCCCTTCCAAAGCAATGTTCACTTACACTCTTCCTGGCACACTGATGTTCACAGCAGCATTACTCATCATTGCAAGAATGTGTTAAGAGCCCACATGCCCAATCACAAATGAACGGATTGAGAAATTATGGTACATTCTCACAATGGAATACTATGTAGCACAAAGGAGCAATGATTTTTTAAAAATTATTACCTAACTTGAGAGGGACTGGAGAACATTATGCTGACTGAACTAACTCAGTCCCCCAAAGAAAACTATTGTATAAACTCATTATTGTAGAATGAGTATAAGGATTCTAAGGGGATGGGGGAGGGAGAAAGAAGAGGGATGAGGATGTGCAAGGGGTGGGGGGATTAATCATGGGGTTGTATAATTTGATGGATGGGAGAGTGAGGGAAATTGGAAGAATCTGTTCTCAAAAACAATGTAGTCAAAATTTTTAAATAAACTAGTATTTAAAAAAAAACAAAATAAATCCATACCATGAAGCTGGATTGTCTAAACAGAGTAAAAAATAAAACCACAGCACCGTTAAAAAAAATTCTTTTTTTAAATTTTTTTAATTAATTTTAATGAAAATTTACAGAGACTTTGGATTTCCATTCATTCATTGTTGCACTTTTCTCCCTGTCTACCCCTCCCCCCAGTAAACTCTTCTCTTTGAAAAGTAAAAGAAAAATTCTTTCATTGATTTACAATCTCTCCCACCAGGTCCACTCCACTATGCAGCCTTCATTCTGGACTCCTGTCATGACAATAATACCTAATCACATATCCCTTTTAAACAGTTTTCTCCCTCATCTGTTTCAATGCACTATACATTATTTATCCCATCTTTTTCAGTCTCCCCCCACCCCAATGTCAGTCCTGTTTTACAACAGTGGCATTATGCAGTATTTGTCCCTTTATGACTGAGATATTTCACTCAGCACAATGTCCTCCAGGGTCACCCATTTTGAATAATATTGCATGAGTTCCTTGTTTTTCAATGCTGCATAGTATTCCATTGTGTGAGTATACCAGAGCTTCTCTCTCCATTCGTTTGTTGATGGGCACTTAGGTTGTTTCCAACTCCTTGCTATTGTGAACAAAGCCAAGATAAACATGGATGTGCATATATCTGTTTGGGTGGCAGTTATGGTCTTTTTGGGGTATGTTCCCAATAGTAGAATTGCTAGGTCAAATGTTATTTGTATTTGCAACTTTTTGAGAAAGCACCAAATCACCTTCCACAGGGGTTGCACCATTTTACACTTCCACCAACAGTGAATAAGGTTTCCAGTTTCTCCACAACCTCCCCAGCATTTATTGCTTGCTGTTCTGTTAAATTTAGCTATTCTTACTGAGGTGAGATGATATATCATAGTGGTTTTGTAAAAGAAAATAGATAGATAGATAGATAGATAGATAGATAGATAGATAGATAGATAGATAATTCTTATGTTCCTTGGATGTCCCTATTGATCTTCTTGTCCATAAAGCACACACAGTGCTTTTTTGTGGGTCTTCTCTGATCCTTTTCTAATCAGTCTTTATCTATCTAGCTTCCACCATTGTTCCTGAGTTATCTTAGGTGAGTTTTTATTATGCCCCCATGTAGGATTTTGATACCTTCCACTGAGTAGGCTCATGTTATACTACATGATTCCATCATTACATGTCTCTATCTTTTTCACCATAATACAAGTACTACGTGACTGTGCTTATCACAGTGCTTTATCCACAGTGCCTGGAGTAGGGCTTGGCATATTTTAAGGGACTAATAAATGTCCAAATCATGGTATAAAGAATGCATGGCCTCTGTTATAAAACAAATTCACTGTCTTCAAGTTGATTCCAACTTATAACATCCCTACGGAACAGAATACAACCACCACTTTTTAAGAGTATAAATATTTAAAGGATCAGATGGCCTTCTCTTTCTTTCTACAGAGCAGCTAATGTGTTTGAACCAGCAACCCTGCAAATTAGCAGTTCAATGCTTAGCTTAGAAAACCGCCAGGGTTTGGTTAAAGATAACAAAATTACGCAAACAATACTACCTGGATGTCACTTGCTTTAATAAAAACTCAGAAATAAGGCTTAGAACAATTGCCTAGAATTCATTATTGTTCATCTGAAATTTTGATAGAAAGGTAGAGACTGAAGCTAGAGAAAAGAAAGTGAATATGTACATGAGTCTAAAGTATATGCTGGTGGCCCTTCCTGCACATTGTCTTGGACTGGGGATCACTCATGTTTCAGGCATGTCCTCACCAGATCTGGCTTTTCCTGGAACCATAGTATAGGTTTACACCCCATCCTTATGGTTCAAGAAACATCTCATTGTTTGAGCACTCAAGCAGTGAGATACTGAGCTTAAAAACTAGGTGTTCTCAAGAAATGAGAGCAAGACAAACAAACAGACAACATGATGTCATGTAGAAGTTTACTCTGTAGTGAGGTGTGGATGGAACAGTTGGGATCCAGAGGAGATATCAGCTGAAAAAACAGGGGTGCTGTAAGACCATGCGTGTGCACCAAGCAGGGGGTTGAAGGGACAGAAGACACATGGCAATCTCACGGGCTTAGGCAAGCTGTGATGAGCACCATCTGCGGGAGGACGTCAGCTTGCTGGCTGGCCCTTCTCCAGGCAGTGTGTGGCTCTGAGAGGCTCCAGACAAGCGAAAGCATTCATTTAGGTCTGGTAAACAAACTTGGAGCTGTAACCAAATCCCCTGAGAGTTGGTAGACAATTTCCATGACTCTCATGAAAATCTGCTTTGTTATGTATTGAGTGTGTATATGTTCAGGAGCTACATGGCTCAAAGGAACATATCTAGGAAACCTTTTGCACTGAAGTCCCACAGAAACCACAGATAGGCAGCACTTTTAATAAAATGTAAAGGTTAACATGATGTACTCTAATAAATTCAAGCAATGGCAAGATTTTATAATCTCCATTGTTGTTGTTGTTGTATGCTGTCAAGTCAGAAACTATGACCCCTCCAATGGGTTCTCGCAAACCGTAAATAGCACTAGAGGAGAATGCTCTCATTCTCCCTTGGAGCAGCTCATGGATTTGAACCTCATGCCTTTGAAATTGTAGTACACCTTCTTACCAACAGGCCATCAGTGCTCCCTAAATATAATCTGGTGAAAGTTACCAAATTAACTCAGATATCAACACATTAAGCAGGCATTTTTGTGCAGAGTAGTAGGCTAGAGATTTTACTTCAGTTAGTCCATTTAATATTCATAACAAACTCATGGGACATGATGAGGAAACTGAAACTCAGAAAGACAAAATAAACAGACTAAGAGCACACAGCTAACAAATAATAGTAGGAATATTCTGGAACCAAGTATATTCCGTTCTTTCCACTTATAATGATAATTGTGGTTGTTGTTGTTAGGTGCCATCGAGCTGAGGATGATGCATAGCGACGCTATTAACAAAAGATCTGAATTTGGTTCTGTTCTGCACCATTCTCACACTTCAAGACACACAAGAACCCATTGCAGCTGTTACTGTGTCAATCTACCTGGTTGAGGGTCTTCCTCTCCTTCGTTGACCCTCCACCCTTTCCAGCATCATATCCTTCTCCAAGGAATAGCCCTCCTAGCAACATGCCCAAAGTATGTGAAGTGAAACCTCATTCATTCTTGCCTCCAAAGAGCACTCTGGCTGCACTCTCTCCAAGACATATCTGTTCATTCTTTTGGCCAATTAAAACAGAGTAGGAAGCAGGACTGGCCATTCTGTTCTTAAGTAACAGGTCTTTGAAAAAACCTATGAACACTAGAGGAATGAGGATAATACAAATGACAGTTATAAAACCCAAAATGGTCATTGCCATCAAGTCAATTCTAACTTACAGCAACTCTCTGGGACAGATTAGAACCTCCCAGGCAGATGACTACACCTTTCTCCCACAGAGAGTACCACCAACCTTAATAGCTGAGTACTGAGCCACTACCCTACCAGGAATCCTTCAACCACAGTTACAGCAATATTTACATAGCATTCACTCTCTGCCAGGTTCTCTTCAAAACACTTTACATGTATGTATGATTTAATTATTCCTACACAAAATCCCTTTGAGGAAGATCTATTAATAATCTCATGTTTATGAGTAAGAAAACTGAGGCCAAAGAGTCTAAGTAACTTGCCCATGATCATACATACTAAGGGCAGAGCTGAGACTCAAACCCAGGTAGTCTGACTCCAGAACACATACCTGAGAAGCATCCTATTATTTCTAATTCCAAAGATTCAGGGGCAGGGAAGTGGGGGAGGGGAAAGTGGTTTTAGAATTTTAGACAAATTATAGAGATCTCAATCCAAACTCAACTCATTGTTATCACACCAGAACTGCCTCATAACTGACCCTACACTGGGTTTCTAAGACTATTAGCTGCCCAGGAGGAAAGTCCTCATCTGTGAAAAAGAGAACTTCATAAAATTCAAAATGGCACCACTGTTGGAGTAGTTACCACTGTATGAGGCCTACACCTTAAAATAGTTGCTTTATTCACTGCTGGGGTTGTTGTTGTTGGGTGCTATCAAGTCAACTTAATTCATAGTGACCATATGAGAACAAATCTGAACGTTGTTCCATCATGCACCTCCTCACAATCTCTAAGATGCTCTTTACAGCCACTATGTCAAACCATCTTGTTGAGGGTCTTCCTCTCTTTCTCTGGTCCTCCACCTTTCCACACATGCTGTGGATTTCCAAGGATTGGTCGCTCCTGATAACATGCCAGACTATATGAAATGAAGTTTCACCATCCTTGGATCTAACGGGCACCCTGATTGTCCTTCCTCCAAAAACAACTTTTTAATGAGGTCCACAGAAGATTCAGTACTCTTTGACAGCACCACCATTCAAAGACAACAATTCTTCTGTCACCCTTACTCATTGTCCAACTTTCAGCTGCATAGAAATTAATTTGAAATGCAGTGTTGGATCAGGTACACCTTAGACTTTCAACTGACACCATTGCTCTTTAGCATTTTGAAAAAGTCCTTGACAATAGGTTTTTGTCAGTGCACACTTCTTTTGATTTCTTCACTGCTGTTACCACAGATGTTGACTGTGGATCCCAGTTAAATGAAATCATTGACAACTTCAGTGATCTCTCCATCTCTCAGGGTGTTGCCTGTTAGTCCAATGGTGAGAAGTTTTGTCCTTTTGTTGGTGAGTTGGAGTTTTTTAGTTATTTGCTGCCATAGTCTGTTCAAATCAGTTGAGATTCTTTTCACTAATAGTTGCCTTAATGCCAGGGGGTGAGTAGAGCTTCACAGTTTATATTTAGAACTTAATCCCACACCCTCTATGTGCTGCATCTCTGAACGTGATTGCCAGCTAAGCTGGAATAAAATTTTCAGGTTTGACTCGTGATACATTTCACTACTCAAAAAAGTCTTCAGTTGCTCAATTCTATCTGAAACTGCCCCCAACAAAGGGCTTGGACTAATTGTTTTGCATTAAGTTATAGAATCCCTGATATCATTAACTCTCTGAAAGTACACATGTGTCTTGCATGCAGGCTTTTCTCTGGGAGTCCTAAAGATCAGGCACATTATGCATGAGCATTTAAAGTGCAGCCAGTCCCATTTCTAAATCTCTATTACCAGTAAGGTTGAACACTCACTGAGAGAGGCACAACCTTTACCTTTAAGAGATGCTTGCAGTCTAGTTAGGGAAGAGCCATACAGTCTAATTGAGGAAGACATTCAAATGCACACACTCACAGATAGAGAAAGAGTCCTCTAAGTCCCCAGTGATTACAGATGTCAGGAGCTATTAGTACAGAAACCATAGTACTAATCCACAGAGCATGACGGGAACCAAGGGCGAATACAAGCAACGTCCCTGACCGCTGTGGCTGCTTTGTTTCAAATGGACTCCTTAAATTTATGTCTCCTATTCTTTGGGAAGGCATATGGGTGCTTCACGGGGCCTGAGCTTGTCTCAGGCAGAGGAGGGATTCACTAATCCTTTGCATGTACACTACACTCCATTTCATCCTCTACCTGCTCACAGCCATCCAGGCAGATCAGCCTCAGGGACATTTTTCCTTTCTCTCCAGCCAAGGTGCCTGCTCGTCCTCAGGGTTTCTGATTGTATCAGAAGGATCCAACTCGAAACAGATGGCACCTTCATTCTCCATTCACGACGGACGTTGTCTCTGGCCAAGATGGAGCATTAGCCATCTGATGAGCAATCTAGCAAATGAGGTTGAACGTGCAAGCATCATTCTTCATTTAAATGCCCCAGCTGTTGGCTCACAGGCCTGGACTAGCATGCAGGCTAAACTGGGCCTTCATGTCAGGTAGGGAATAGGAAGGGCCTCTGAGAGACCGAGTGCACCAGATGATGTTAGATCGCATGGCACATGTTCGGACTGTGAAGTCTCCCAGCCTCGTATGAACAAAGGGTAAGCTGGCCCACTCCCACCAAGGAAATGCCATTACACACAGTGTTTAGGGAACTGCAGCTTCCACACTGATGAAAGCAGAGTTTTGTTCCTTTGTATTGTCTGTTAGCTTTCATAGAATTACTTGGAGGACTTGTTTACAGGTCTGGGTGAGTACCGAAGATTTGCATTTCTAACTAGTTCCCAGGTGACACAATGGGGTTGGATATTGAATTTTAAGAAGCCCTGGCCTTCAGAAAAGAATCTATTACAGGCGGTCCTTGGCTATGAATGAATGAGATCAGTTGCTAAGTGTATTTTTAAAAAAGATTTATAGGTGGCCTGGAAAATGTGCACACAGTTCTTATTTAGCCTTACTTTGGTGCAAGAAAAGTAACCTGGGAGATTTCAGGTTGGGTTGTTAACAAAAAAGTGAATGGTTTTAATCCAATAGTCTCTCTTTGGGAGAATGATGGGTGGTCTCCTCCCATAAAGATGTACGTTTGGTTCCTCAGAAACCGGATGCAGGGTTGCCATGGAATCAACTCTACGGCAGTGGGGTTTGGATTTGGGGTTACGCAAGACAGAGCTCTAGTGGTTAAAATATTTGGCTGCTAACCAGAAGTTGTTGGCTTGAACGTATCAACCACTCCACGTGAGAATGGTGAAGTTATTTGCTTTCGTAAAAAGTTACGGCACTGGAACTCTAAGGTGAAGCTCTCCTCTGTCATACAGCATTTGCTATGAGAAGGAACCAACTTGATGGCTATGAAATACCATGAAGAGAAGCTGTCTCTTAATCCAGTGAGAAAGGCATTGTAATTTGGGATTCTGATTCCATGTATGGGAAAGACCTGTTGTACCTGTACCTGTTGGGTACCATCAAGGCAGAACCAACCCATAGCTCATCCTCCAACTGGTTTTCAGAGGAAGTTAATCTCACAGGAGGAGATTACCCACTTTTCTCTCTCTGAGAAGCTAGTGGATTTGAATTGCATACCTTCGGGATTGCAGCACAGCTTCTTACCACTAGGTTGCCAAAGCTCCTACCTATAGTAGAAATGCAAATTCTCAGCAGAGGTCAAGCTAGAACAAACAGATATAGAATGAACAGGTAGGTTCCCTACTTTTCTGTTACTGGAAGTTCAAAAAAGAATTTTCTAGAAGTTTCCCCCCTTTTTATTGTCAGAGAGGAAATTCTTTCCAGACACACAAAAACATATCTGGATGTTTTATTAGCTAGAACTAAGCCAATTATTAGGATCATTAGTATTATTAATCACTAGGATTATTGGAATTGGCTGTAGGCCAGTCATGCATCATCTTTAGAGCTGAAAGGGGAGTCTGTCTTACCTTAGCACAATATTTTTCCACAAAAAGGAAAAGCAAATGTACTTTGGAAGAACAGAAAATGAGACTTTAGCTTAACTTTTAGAATACAAGGTGGTTGTTATATGTGCTTCTGAATCTATTTGAACTCTTAGTGGTCCTATATGACAGAATAGAACTGCCCCACAAGATTTCCTAGGCAATACCCTTCATATCAGCAGTCAAGAAATTAAAAGATGTGTCACATTGGGAAAATCTGCTGTCAAGGACTTCTCCACAGTATAAAAATCCAATTATACCAGTTTAAAGACTAAGGTACACGTGGTCCAAGCCATGGTCTTTTCTATTACTTTCTAGGCATCTGAAAGTTGGGCAGTTAATAAGGATGACAGGATCAATGCCTTTGAGCTGTTGTGTTGGAGAACAGTATTGTTATCTCATAGACTATCAAAAGGAAAAAAAATGTGTCTTGCAAAACATGCAACCAGGGTGCTCCTTTGAGGCAAAGGTGGTGAATCTTCATCTCATATACTTGGGGCAGTTTATTAAGAGGGGCTTGTCCTTGGGAAAAAACCATCATGCTTGGAAGAAAAGTGGGTCAGTGAAAGAGAAGAAGATACTCAATGAGATGGAATGACACAGTTACTGTAACAATGGGCTCAAATATATCAGAGACAAGGAGGATGGCACAGCATAGGAAAGGGCTCAGATCCGTTCTTCATAAGGGTTGCTATGAGTCCAAGTCTACTTCGTAGAATCTAGCAGGAACAAAAAGAAGAAGGTACAATTTTACTCAATTCTATAAAGTTGAAGTGAGTTAGAATTAATTTGCTGGCAACAGGCTTATCATATACCTTCTTTCCACTTCTAGCAGTTTTGTTATACGGAGGTAAATAAATCATCATTTGTCATCATCATCATCATCACTACAATCATTGCTACAAATTGTTATGAGCCTCCAGCAGACCACACATTTTAAAAGAACTGCATACTTTTATCCTAGACCCTCAGACTAATCCTTTGAGTTTGGTTCTGTTGTAATATCTTTAATACAGATGAGAAAGCAGGCTTCAAGATGAAAAGCAACATGGTTAAGATCACACAACCAAAGTGGAAAATACGCCAAATTCTCTTAACCCCTGTGTTCTTGACCTTCAAAGATGTTTATTTTGTTCCTGCCATCATCCCTAGAACATATTACAGAGCCTGGCACACAGTAACAGCTTATGGAATGAACGCATGCAAAATGTATTGCCCTGACTGGGTGGCTGCTCGTTCCATATTAAAGGCCAGAGAATTCTCTAAACATAATTGGCAGTAGAGAGCTATTTTTATGGGTTCTTCATTTTATCTGGGAGATAACTGACTTGTGGTATCATTGAATTACTTTATAGATTTTTTTTAAGAGCCAAATAAGTTCATTTCCAGGAAAGACTGGAGCAAGGAGAACTTAGACTTCCTGGACTTCTATCCAACCTCTGTTTGGGCCAATGAAAGTCTTCACTGTGAAATGTTATTTAGCAGCTCTGACTCCCTACACACTCCAGAATGATCTTCAATTGCCAAGTAGTTCTTCAGTTGCACCCACTCACTCAGGCTCAGCTTTGGCTCTAAACGACATTACTCCCTTTCTGTTTGTGACTATGCTTACTAATTCTTATGGATTTCATTGCTTGGTCCCTGATCCATGGTCAACCCAAAAATCAGAACAAATGTGCACAGAGCAATTACAACAGATGGGGCATGCTGTGAGATGACACCACACTGCTATAGCGTGTGCTTTTTGCCCATTTCTAGAACAATGATTCTGCATTTGGAGGAAAAAAATATCATTGAATGTCATATGTCTCTGATCCTTCCACTACCTGCCTTAGCTCAGTCTTCAGCAAAACCTAGTCTGTTAAGACTGTGTAGGAAGTGACATCTATTAAGCAGAAAGAAGAGGAGAGAAAAATGCTGACCAATTCCACTTTTCTGCCTGTAACTATCTCTTATTATAAGTACAATTGAACTCAACTCATGTTGGCAAATATTTGCTGAACTCTTGCTCTTCGCCAGCCATTATCTTGGGCACTGACCTTGGTATCAGTGAAGGATTAGAAAGGAGGAGGAAAGCAAATGTGTTTCCATCGTTGTGTGACAGGCAATGTTTGATCTACCATGTGGGAGAGGCATTCTGGGCTCCTGGAATTCAGAGGAGAAATAAGAGACTCCTGCTTATGCAATGGGAGCCACTGGGGGGTACAAATGCCTAACTCACTTGCTCACTTGGTTGCTGAATGGAAGGTTGGACGTTTGAGTCTACTCAGAGACATCTTGGAAGAAAAGCTTGGTGATCTGCTTCTAAAAGAACCAGCCATCAGATCACAATAAAATAAGAAAATTAGCCTTTGAAAATCCTATGCAGCACAGTTCTGTTCTGACACACATGTGGCAGCCACCATAGACTGGAATCTACTCAAGGTAGTTTGGGGGTTTTTTGTCTGCACAATCAAGACAGCTTCATGGAGGAGGTACTATTAACTCGAGTCTGAAAAAGTGGGCAGGATTTCTACAAGTAGAGAGGATTAAGAAGGGCATCGGGGCCCAAAGGAGGAATTGATTAAATGCATGGAGGTAAAGGCAGGTAGAAAGTGTTAAACTAGAAATAAAGTTTGAAAAGTCTTGAGAACTACCAGAAACGTGGGCTTTGATCTGAGGGGGTTGATATTGTTAAGGTAGGGAGAATTTTCCCATTACCTCGGGTTTTGGGGAGATTAGCACAGTAACTGTAATAATGGGCTCATGCATGTAAAAAATCATGAAGAGGGTGCAGAATAGGAAAAGATTCCTGTCGGTTGTCCATAGGGTTGTTCTGAGTAGTAGGCAACTCAACAGCATCTAATACCAATAACAACATAAGGAGGTGAGAAATGTTCTTGGCTATTTCATCTTATTTATTAATCCCTCCTAGAACAAAACTCAGGTCTTTTGTGCAATGGTCACAATGAGTCATACTTGATTTGATGGCATTTAATCACTGCTAAATGAGATTAGTGCTTTTATATCTGGAGGAAGCTTCTTCCACATCATACATCACTCTTTGTCTATGTGCTGTAAGAAGTAACCTGGGTTTGCTGTGATGCTGAACCTTGTGCCATTGGAGTATCAAATACTATAATGATTTCCCTAAGTGGACAGTGTTTTGTGGAGCTCCCAGTTGTAAAACAGTTTTGGAAGAAGGAATGGCATCCACTTCCTAAACCACATGCCTCTGGAAACTCTATGAACTTGGTGAAATGATGATAGTTTTGGAAAGGCATTAGGTCTTTTGTTCATAGAGTCATTATGAGTTGTGCTTGACAATCAACAATGAAAACAATTAACTCTGTTAGGGAGCTCTGGTGGCTTAGTGGTAAGGAGTCACATTGCCAACCCAAAGGCACCTAGTTCAAATCCACCAGTTGAGAAGATGAGAAGTCTCCTTCTATGAGATTTACTGTCTCTAAAAACTTGTTAGACGGTCAGCTATGAGTTGGTTCCAATTCAAGAGTACAAACATCATGCTTGGAAGGGTGGAGGGACAGCACAAAAGAAGAAGACCCTGGATGAGATGGATTGACTCAGTGACTGGGGTAATGGGGCTAGATGTGTAAGAGACAATAAATTTGGCTAGGGTAGAGTAGGTCTCAGAGCTGTTGTGCATAGGTTCACTATGAGAACAACAACAACATAACTAACAACTAACTTCTCAAAAGAAAAGAAGAGTCATGAAAGGAACCAGCAGAGCCTTATTCATTAATTTGGGATGCTTGGATGGTACCATCACTTAGTGTTCTCAGCTGCTAACTCAAATATTTGCAGTTCAAGACCACCCTTCCAGTGGCGTCTTGAAGAGAAGCCTGGTGCTACACTTCTGGGAAATCAGTTGCACGTATGCAATCTTGCACTTTCAGTACTCACTGCACTTAATCTATCAACAGATACATAGGCAAACAGATAAAATCAACAAATATTCATAGATGAAAGATCATGAAAGATCATTCTTTTCTGTCCATTTACTGGACAAAAGAAAACAACTGGACTCCTTTCTCTCCTTTTTTTCTTCCTCTCCTGCACATTTATGTCTCATTTTATTTCTGAGGTCCAGTTTGATGGAAGCTTAAGGCTGACTATTGTTGTTAGATGCTGTCAAGTCAGCTACAAATCATAGAGACCCTGTTAGCACTATATATGAACCTTGCCCTGTTCTGTGCCATCCTCACCATTTCTGATATGTTTGAGCCCATGGTTACAGTCAACCTACGTCATTGAAGGTCTTCAATCAATGACTTTTCGCCTTTCCACACATGATGTTCTTTTCCAAGGCCTGACCCCTCCTAACAGCATGCCCAAAGTATGAGAGAGGAAGCTTCACCGACCTTGCCCCCGAGTGGCACCTTGGCTGCACTTTCTCCTATATGTCTTTGTTTGTTCCTTTTGCAATCCATGGGATATTCAGTGTTCTTCTCCAGCACCACAACTCAAAGACATCCACTCTTCTTCCATCTTCCTTAGTCATTGCCTTACTGTCAGATGCATCACAAGAAACTGAAAAGACAATGATTGATGAGGGATAAAACCAAACAAACATAAAAATAGTTTAAACAATGTTGCATTGAAAAACAAGGAACTCATGCAATATTATTCAAAATGGGTGACCCTGGAGGGACATTATGGTGAGTGAAATACCTTAGTCACAAAAGGACAAATACGGCATAGTGCCACTGTCGTAAAACAGGACTGACATCAGGGTTGGGGTGAGTCTGAGAAAAATTGGATAAATCATGTATGCTGCATTGAAACAGATGAAGGAGAGAACAGTTTAAAAGCGATATATGATTGGGTATTATGGTTACGACAAGAGTCCGGAATGAAGGTTGCATAGTGGAGTGTACTTGGGGCAGGGCGACAGGGGGAGGATTGTATACCAATGAAGGAATTTTTCTTTTACTTTTCAAAGAGAAGAGCAAATGGGGGCGGGGGGAGGAGTGGGCAGGGAGAAAAAGGCAACAATGAATGAATGGAAATCCAAAATCTCTGTAAATATTCATCAACATTAATGAAATAAAAATTTAAAAAAAATAGTTTAAACAACATAATTGAGACAGACTGTTCAAAGAGGAAGAATAGTAGATTTCCAGGTTCACTTAACAAATGGTGCTAGTCAGAGACTAAGAGTTGAATGACAGTCATAAGTCAGACCACATGGTCCTTCCAGTTAATTGTTTATTTCATCTATATATAGATACATATACAAACCATAGGGCACATAAATAATATACAAAACATAAATTACAACAAGTTTAAAGCAGGAGTGGCATCCAGTTCCTAAACACATGCCTCGGGAAATTCTATGAACTTTAATCAATGTCGATAGTTGTCTAGTTGTAGATGGGCTTTGGGCTTTTTGTTCGTGGGGTGGCTATGAGTCGTGCTCGACTCAAAGGCAATTAAGAGCAACACATAGGGAGCTCAGGTGGCCCAGTGGCAAAAAGCTACACTGCAATCCCACAGGCACACAGCTTCAGGTCACCAGCTGCTCCACGGGAGAAGGATGGACAGTCTTCTCTCAGGTTGGCTATGAGTCGGTTCAACACTACGGTACATGACAGCAATATCATACGCATATGCTGTAGAGAAAAGCCAAGGAAAGAGGATTCTTCTAGGTCTCTGGCTTTCCTAACACTCTCCACAAACATTATAATAATAAAGTTATATGTTCCATTGTTATTTATTGAAGCTCAGTCTGTGGGCCAGCCTGGCTTGGAAGGAGCTCTATTAGTCTTGCCAAGAAGGAGAAATGGGCCAACAGACAGGAAACATTCTCCACATCAGTGTTCCAGTGAGGAGACCTACATCTAATCCCCTGAAGCATCCACTTCTCCTCATTCATCTTTCTTCACAGTTTAATGTGACAGCCACAAAAATGGAAAGAAAATTGCACTGGCTGAGTGTTTCTCAGCATTCCTAGGAAACTGGATGAACCCCAGAGGCAAGACGAGTTACCTAAATTGTGGAACCTGGTGCAAACTGAGTTGGACAGAGGTGGTTCAATGGTAGAATTCTTTCCTCCAGTTGGAAGAGCTGTGTTTGATTCCTGGCCAGCGTGACTCATGTGCAGCCACCGACTGTCTGCAAAGGGAGACCTGATCATTACTTTGATTTGAACAAGTTTAATGAAGCTTCCAAACTAAGGTAGAGTTGGAATAAAAGCCTACCAATGCATTCGCCAAAGTAGTCAACCTGTGAGACACACTGGGCGAACTCACAGCTGATCACGGTGTTTCATTCATGGGGTCACCACAAATATAGGGACAATTTAGTGGCAGTTAATAATAGCAGCAGTGAAAAGGCAGGGCCCTTATTAAAATATCAAGAAGGATTTTCAGATAGTAATTGTTGCAGAGCATTAAACCAAGTGCAAGGCCCACCTAAACATGAGTTCCCATGTGAACACATACGTGCACAGGCCACATACCCATGCTGCCCAGGCTAGAAGAAAGGGGATACAGTAAGAGAGGAAGGGAAAAAGATCTGGGATGCTATGGATTCCCATCTCTGCATCCAGGTTTTTCATCGTAGGGACATGTAACAGCATAAAGAGAAGAACTTAATGGTGGCCTTCAGACACCCCAAAAGCCCAAGAAGAGAAATGTTTCAGGCCCTGTCAGAAGATGGGCACTGAATCCATGATGGTAGTCACCATCTTGGTGCTTTCAGAGTCCAGAACTCACTGTACACTGTGGGCTCCTTTGTTGGAAAGAAGCTGACAAAATCCTGGTTAATATAAATAACGCTTATCATTGCTGCTATACAGACTTTAAGGACCTGGCATTTAGAATTCAGCATATAAACAATGTTTGTAGCCTGACATTTATTTTTAAAGGGGAAGGTCCTTAATTACTTAGAGAATGACAGACCAATCTGAAAATTAGAACTATAACGAAGTCATTTTATTCCTTTCAAGTACAGTATCCAACTTGCTAATCCATTCTTCAAACAACAGCCTTATACAAATCCTGAGGGATTATATTTTAATGATTGGTTTTAAATTAGCTTGCAACTGATTTATAAGTAGCAGAAATTCCCAAAGTATGCAGGAACTTAAAAATGTGCTTCAGTATGACTCAGGGCTCTTATTTACTCATTATTATTTATACTTTGAAAAATGGATTGGCCAAATAGCAAATTGCAATTCAGCCTGTGCTTAGAGTTTTCTAAATAGTACCTAAAAGCCTGGATTATACTCAGATTTAACCCCAAAGGAAACTGTTAAACTAGAAATGAATATTTATCAAGGGCCCTTCCAATGGTTTCAAGCCTAGATTTTTAGTCCTGATGTGACAGAACTAACTGGGAAGCTTTTAGGGGAAAAACCCTAGATTTCCTCAAACCTCCCACAGACATTTATTTTCACTAATTTAAAGTAGAACTAGAGAATCTATATATCTATAAAATGTATTCATTTTTATTTACTAAATACGAAAAAGAAATTGTTTTATTCACAATACTTCAAAGATGGAAATGATCCAAACATCCATCAACATATAAATGGATTTTAAAAATGATGGCCTATGCGTCAAATGCTGGGTGAGCTGCCTAGTGGTAAGGAGTGGTGCTGCCAACCCAAAGGCACTGGGTTCGAACGCATCAGTTGTTTCATGGAAGAAAGATGGACAATCTCCTCCCATGCAAGGTAGTCTCTGAAACCACCATGGAGGGTTTACTATGAGTAGCTTCCAACTTAACAACATATAAGAGCAACAATAACAATCCATAAGATGCAATATTGCTCATTTTGTAACAAGGAGAGAAGAACCGATCTTGTTAGGTACCATGGAGTCAGTTCCACCCATAGTACACAATAGACCCAGTCAGTCTACAATAGAATAAAACCCCAGGCTTGTGCCAGCTTCGAAATCATTGAATCTGTTGTTGCAGCCATGATATCAATTTATCTCGTCGAGCGTTGTCTTCATTTCTGCTGGCCTTCTATTTTAAGAAGTGTGATACTCTTTTCCAGGTATAGATCCTCTCTGAAACATGTCCAAAATAAGTGAGATAAAGCTCTTGCCACCTTCCTTCTAAGGAGCATTCTGGCCAAACATCTACCAAGACAGATTTGTTTGTTCGTCTGGCAGTCTATGAAATATTCAGTATTTGTCAACAACATAATGTAAAAGCACCAATTCTTTCTCAGTTGTCATTTTTGTCTTGTTTTTGCATCTTTAAGGCTTGCTGGGGAACACAAACACACAGAAACCACACTCAAACCCTAAACCAAACTAAGAGCAAAATAACGTGGCTGGAGTCAGGCACACTAAATCCTCAAAGTGGCATTTAGCCCTTTAAGTGAATTATTAAACAAGTGAGTGAGTGGATGAGGAGAGGAAAGAGGTCTTCTGAAGCACATTTGTCCAATATAATATGCTTGATCTCGATTGTTGCTTCCATGTACATGTACATCTGAAAGTCAGACAGTGAATAGAGAAAACAGAAGAAACAATGGCTTTGAGTAGTGGTGCTGGAGAAGAGCACTGACTATCCCATGGACTGCCAAGAGAATAAACAAATATGTCCTAGAGTGCAGCCCAGAGTGATCCCTAGAGGAAAGGATGGTGACACTCCATCTCACATTCTTTGGATATGTTGTGAGGAGAGGCCAGTTCTTGGAAGAGAACATTATGCTCAGAAAAGCAGGGAGTCAGTAAAGGACAGAAAAGCAGCGGGTCAGTGAAGGAGGGGAGGGATTTCAATGAGATGAATTGATGCAGTGGCTGTAACAATGGATTGTAGTGCAGCAGAGATGGTGGTGGTGATGATGATGATGATGATGGCGATGATGATGACACAGGTGAGGGCAGGGCTCAGATCCATTGTTCATAGGGTTGCTAAGAATCATAGGGGACTTAGCAGCACCTAACAACAAAAATAGCTTCCATGAGTGTTAATTGTGCTTCCACATAAAATGAAGTCTTTCACTCTTTTCTATAATTCGTGGTGAGATTTTTGTTTTCTTCCTATTGAGGTGTAATTGACTTAAAGATTACAGGTTGTAGCAGTCTTTGAGCCCCATCAGTAAGTGCTTCAAGCCCTCTTTAGTTTCATCAAGAAAGGTTCTTTCATCTGTGCATTGCAGGTTGTAGATGTATCTTCAATCCTGATGCTGAGCTCTTCTTCCGGTAGTCCAACTGCTCTGATTTTTTGTTCCGCATGCAAATGGAGTAAATATGGTGAAAGGCTATAACCCCCATGCACACCTTCCATGACTTTAAACCAGGCAATATCCCCTTTGAGCTGTGGAGCTGGAGAGAATGTTGAATATATCGTGGACTGTGAGGAGAACAAACAAGTTTGTCCTAGAGAGCTTGAAATCAGTCTGCTCCTTGGAGGCAAGGATTCCAAAACTCTGTCCGACATATTTTGGACATGTTGCAAGGAGGAACTAGGCCTTGGAGAGGGACATCATGCTTGAGAGGGTGGAGAGACAGTGAGGAAGACCCTCAATCAGATGGATTGATTCAGGGACTGGGCTAATGGAAGTAGATGTGTCAGAGACAGTAAGTTTGGCACAGGAGAGATCAATGTTCAAAGCTGTTGTACATAGGGTAACTATGAGTTGCAAGTGACTCGACAGCATGTAGCAACAACAGTAATATTCCCTTACTCTTTTCGAATGACTGCTCTTTGGTCTATGTAGTTCTGAGTGAGAAAAATTAAATGATATATAATGCTCATTCTTCACAATGTTATCCATTATTTGTTATGATTCTTACAGCTAAATGCCTTTACATAGTTAATAAAATGCAGTTTAATCTCTCTGATTTCCTTCAAACTCCATCTGAAATAAACAATGATATCCTTCATGATACAATCTCTTTTAAACCCATCTTGAACTTATGACAGTTCTCTATGCACCACTACAACCATTTAAATTATTTTCAGTAAAAATTTTACTAACAGTATTGTTTGATAACTTTCACGTACTGTTGAAATACCTTTCTTTGGAATAGGCACAAATATAAATGTCTTCTAGTTGGTTAATCAGATATCTTTCCGAAGTTTCTTCACACAAGATTGAGCACTACCAGTGTTGGATTTGTCTGCTGAAATATCTCAGTTGGGATTTGGTCAATTCCTAGAGCCTTATTTCTGCCAATGTTTTTAAAGCAGCATTGACTTCTGCCTTAAATACCCCCCATTTCTGATCACATTGTGTCTCCTGAAATGGTTAAATGGGACTTTGTGTATTCTTTCCATCTTCTTTTGATGCTTCCTGTGTCAGTCAATATTTTGCCAGTAGAATCCTCCAATATTGGTACTCAAGCCCCTCAAGGCTTGAGGTTCAAAGTTTGGGGTTTTTTTAAATACTTTCAGCATGAGAAACAACAATTGTGTTCTTCCTTTTTGGTTTTGGGTTTGATTTTGGTTTTTCTTCCTTTCTAGATCTTTACGAATTTCATGAAAGTATTTTGTTTTGTTGATCTTCCCTTTGAAATCTCCTATTAAGTTCCTTTTACTCCATTGCTTCTTCCATTCGTTTTAGCTGTTTTTTGTCCAAGAGCAAGTTTCAGAGTCTTTTCTGACCTCCTGCTTGGTCTTTTCCCTCTTTTGTCTTTCTACAGATATGATGTCCTTGATAATATCCCACAACCTGTCTGGTCTTCAGTCTAGTGTTCAGGCAGCAACACCATATTTTCTAATGAGGAATTCTTCTTCTTTTATCTGTAATATTTGTATTCTGATGATCAATAATTATCAAGGAATATCGGGATGGGAGTGTCAGAGACAGTGCGATTGGCACAGGACAGAGCAGAGTTTAGGGCTGTTGTACGTAGGGTCGCTATGAGTAGCAAGCAACTCGACAGCACATAACAACAACAACATTGATTACATATTTGATAAATTTCAAATGACAGAAATTGAGACCAATCTTCAATTTCTATATCTTTCACTTCAGTGGTTAGTCCATAAATCTGAGAAATGGCAATAACTGGTCTTTAACATCAGTGTATGAATACTATCCTATCGTCTATTGTTGTTAGGTGCCATTGAGCCATGTACCATTCACAGTGACCCTGTGAACAACAGATCAGAACATTGTGTTTTCCCGTGCCATCCTCACAATGTCTGACACAAGCAAATCTATTGCCACAGTTACCATGTTAACCCACCTGGTCCAAGGTCTTCTTCTCCTCTGCTGCCCCTGCAACTTCCCAGCCATGATGTCCTTTCAAAGGAATAACCTGTCCTAGCAACATGTCCATAATATGTGAGATGGAGCTTTAACATCTTTGCCTCTAATGAGCACTCTGGCTGTCCTTCTCTAAGACATGCCGTTCTTTTGGAAGTTCATTGGATCTTCAGCAGTTTCCTCCAACATCACAGTTCAAAAGCATCATTTCTTCTCCTTAATCATTGTCCAGCTATCAGATTCATAGCAAGTGACTGAAAAAGACCATGGCTTGGGCAGGCACATCCTACCCTCAAACTGACATCATTACTGTGCAATTGCTTGGAGAGGTCCTGAGCTACAAACTTTCGCAGTGCAATACATCTCCTGATCTCCTGACTGCTGATACCAAGGACATTGATTGTAGATCCAAGTAAGAAGTCATTGACAGTCTCAAGCTTTTCTCTGTCTATCGTGCTATTGCCTATTGGTCCAATGGTGAGTATTCTTGTTTTCTTGATGATGAGATGTCCACATTGAAGGCTATGGTATTAAACCTTCACCTATTATCTAAAGTAATTTAGGATAGATCTTTAAATGTCTTTTTTACAACAAATGTAATGCCATTCTTCTTTATCATTCCTAGCATAGTAGACCATATAATTGTCTGATTCTTCATGGCCACTGTAAGTCTATTTCAGCTCACTAATTCTGACCAAAAAAATTTCCAATGGCATAGTGCTACATACATGTTGGTCTGCTGAAAGATCTGCAGTTCATTTAATTCCACAAGGTGCTTAATGGGAGGATGATGGGTAGTATCCTCCGGTAAAGACTGTTTAAAGCAGTTTTTTTTTCTGTGACTTGAGTGACAGTTTACATTTCATAGGCAACTTCTGAAACTCAAGAGGGTCATTATGAGTCAGAATTGACTCAGTTGTACAAGGCTTGGTTGGGTTGTTCAATAATACGTGGCATTTTAAATATTGATCTTTATGCTTCCAATTTTATACAGCTTCCAATTTCCCTATATTTGCACTCTGTATTTTCTGCTTTAATTATTAACTGATGTTTGTTACCATTTTCCATTCTAAATTATGTCACCTGAGCCAATGGAAGTCCTAAAAGCTTTTGCTCATCCACATCATTACGGCAGACTGTACTTTGAGAAAGCAGCTCATTCCCAGCTGTGCTTTGGATGCTTTCCAACCCAACTGTGAGTGCTCTGCTGGCACTATACCAGATAATGCTCCACTGGTATCCATAAGGTTTTCACAGGCCAGGTTTTTCTGAAGTAGAATATGTCTCTCTTCCTAGTCTGTCTTACCGTGAAGGGTCCACCAAACTTTGTTGATTATGGGTAACCCTGCTGGTATCTGAAATACTGGTGATGATACAGCTTCCAGCGTCACAGCAACACACAACCCACCACAGTTCAACAAACTGACAGATGAGTAAAGACAGTACTGATGATTGATAGGAACTATTCTCGACGGTGTATAAACAGAATGATACGTTATGGGGTCTTTTGTGGCTGGGTCAGACCACTGAGCACAGTGTTGTAAGGTTTATCTATATTGTATTGACTTATCTTCTCCATGTGTACTTGAATTACTTCTGCAATGTATAACACTGTGAGTGCAAGTAGTGCCCCTTAACTGTACATTTAAAAGGATTAAGAGTGGGGAAAATTAAGGGGGGGGAAAGCATAGTACAAAGCAATGTAAATGAAAAAGTCTCATTGCCATTGAGATCGAACTGGCTTATTAGAGCTGATCTTCTATTATATTTCTGAGGCTTACATTACACGGGAGGAGATTGTCCATCTTTTTCCCCACAGAGTAGCTGGTGGATTTGAACCTCCAGAGAGATGTGGCCTCTGGGTTAGCCTCTTTATGGACAAGGTCCCTAGAGCTCTTTCTTAAATCAGAATAAGCATAAAATGACATCAGTCTGGAGATGAAGGTGCACCTGATTCAGGCCATAGTCTTCACAATTGCTTGCTATGTGTCAGAAAGCTGGACAATGACTAAGGGTGATAGAGAATTGATGCCTTTGAGCTGTGGTACAGGAGAAGAGTATTGAATATATGATGGACTGACAGGAGAACAAACAGGTTTGTCCTGGGGAGGTTGAAACCAGATTGCTCCTTGGAGGCAAGGATTCTGAGGCTTTATCTGACATACTTTGGGCTTGTTGCAAGGAGAGATCAGATCTTGGAGATGACCATCATGCTTGGGAGGGTGAAGGGACAGTGCAGGAGAGGAAGGCTCTGGATGAGATGGACTGATTCAGTGACGGGGTAATGAAGGTAAGTGTGTCAGAGACAATAAGGTTTCAGGACTATTGTATGTAGGGTTGCCATGAGTCACAAGTGACTTGACTGCACATAACAACAATTCATATTTCATACAGAGATCTGAGGCTTTGGCTCCTGAGTGTGAGGAGCGAGGACAGCTTCTCTATGCACTCGTGCCCACAGGACTATGCAGACTGTTTACACTGATGCACTGTGCATGTGTGCTGTTGAGTATGACTTAAAGAGACTCATGTGAACGACAGGAACCCGGTGCTGTCCTGTGCCTTCCTCGTGATCTGATGCTCGAGCCACTGTTACACAAGTCACTGTTTCCATCCATCTTGCAGAGGAGCTTCCTATCTTTCTTGGACCTCTGTCTTTTCTAGCATGCTACACACTTAATTATGCCCAAAGGAAGATTTTCCTTGCAATTTAAGTCTCTAATTCTTTCCATTTCAGGATAGTAGCACTTCTGCCTGCCCCTTCCTCTCTGAGATTCTGAAAGGTATGAATAGCATTTGGAAAGGAAGCCACCACATATGTGTTGCTTCATTATTTCAGGAGCCCCTTCCGAGTGAAGTTGCCATTGCAAAGCCCATTTAATCGGACACAGGATAAATGCACACAAAGTCCATATATTCAAATACAATCTCAAGATCTCACTCAGCAAGCAGGATAAATGCATGCAACGTCCACACATTCCAATACAACTCCAGGATCTCATTGCAGACCTTGCTGCAGCGTGTGCCCCCAATTTCCCTCTTCCCTTTTACGCTATTTGACTTGGCTCCTTTCCCTCCTGTGTGGACCGTTGGCCCTCATAATCCCTAAGCAGCTTGTCCTCGGTTTGTTACTATCACTCCACATGGTTGCTCCTCTCAACTCCAGCTGGCACATCTGTGTGGACATCCTCTTCCCGTGGCTGTCAACTCCCTTCTTGGGGCTGGAGGCAGTAGTGACAGTCGTTTGAGATTTGGTTTTCCCTTTGTGGCTGAAAATATATCTTCATCACCTGCTATTTTGGGTCTTGGGATGATTCCTGCACTCGAGCAGAATGTTAGAATCCATTTCCAAGAGCATCACAAAGAGGTACAGTTGAAACATCTGCTAATAAAGGTTGGCTTCAAACAGTGTGGCCTGGGTTAGCCTCCTAAGGGTGCAAATGGCAGTGGGCCTGCCTCCAGAGTGCTGTAAAATCACATGCCCAGCCCTGCAGGCCTCTGTCTCGAAACTCTGTGAACCACCATCTTGAGGACATCAAAGGAAATATTTTCCACTTCCAGAGCATGCCAGATCCTAGAGGTACTGCCACACAAAATAAACTCTCATCCAACTGACTGCAAGCGCTATTTTCCATCAATTGTGGGAAAGCATAAATAGACTGGCTGGGATGGAGATATGGGCAGAGAGACTTTTAAAATATACACATCAAACCCTAAGGGAGTAGCACCTTAATATATACATTCATTCAACTCTTGGGAGAAGCAGTACTATCTGCATGGCTGGAGAATGAACAGACATCAGTGGAACATACATTCTACACTGAGTCCATTGGGCACACATTTCACTATTTCACTGGGAGATTCACCCACCTTGCTGCATATTAAGAAGCTTGAGAGCTCGTGTAAGTCCTCTCTTCGTGAGTATAGAGGATTAAACATCTGAATGGCCTGATAACTTCACATACGTATTTTAAATATGCTTTTGTGCTTTGTTTTATGGAAGCTTACACACACAAGCTCACGGTGGTCAGCCGAACAGTGTAAGTTAGTATGTTTCTAAGAGTGGATAGACATGAGTCCCTGAACTGCTTGTTCTTGGTTTATGCCAAGTACAGACAGTGAAATGCTGAGAATCTTTATAAAAATTTTATGCTGCCACATATTTATTCTACATGCTGGTCGAGTTCATAGGGAGTTGTGTGACTAACCCAAAGTTAACACCTTTCTGGCAGTTGGAATCCACCAGTGTCTCCTTGAAAGAAAGAAGGCAGTCTCTTCCCATGCACCTCACAGACCCAGAAACCTAATAGAGCGTGAGCGGCGTCCTTCCTGATGTATCAGCAACAAGTGAGTGAATGAATTTATAAGGGTACCACTCTGTAAATACTTTAAAAACACAACAAAACTGGCTTTTCATTACATATGATTTGAGAAGTACTTGAGGAAAGAGCATTTCCATTTTCATCACCTAGGTCCCATGCAAAAGATATGAGAGAGAGAAAGGAGGAGGGAGGAAGGGAAGGGGGGAAAGGGGGAGGAGGGGAGGGGAAGGAGGGGAGGGGGAGGGGAAGAGAGAGAAAGAGAGAGAGAGAAACGAACTGCCAAGAATTCAAGCCAGATTTTAGAAGAGGATGTGGAATGAGTGTTATCGTTGTTGAGAAAAGGATCTTGGCTGAAAACAGGGAACACCAAAAAGGTATTTACTTGCGTCTTATTGACTACACAAAGGCATTTGACTGTGTGGATCATAACAAATTATGGGTAACATTGAGAAGAAAGTTCATCCCAGAACATTTAATTGGGTTCATGTGAAACTTCTACATAGACCAAGGGGCAGAAATATTTGGAACTGAAAAAAGGGAGACCGCATAGTTTAAAAATAAGAAAATGTGTATATCAGAGTTGTATTATTTCACATTTATTTAATTATATGCAGAGCAAATAATCAGAGAGGTCAGACTATCTGAAGAGCAGCTCAGGATTGAAGAGACTCATTTAAAACCTGAAATATGCAGATATAACCACCTTTCCTGGTGAATGTGAAGAGACTTCACTAAATCATGAAGATCAAAGACTGCAGCCTTCTGTATGGATACATCTCAGCACTAAGAAAACAAAAGTCGCATTATGGGACCACTGAGTCCCATTATGATAAATGATGATGAGACTGATGTTCTCAAGGATTTTATTTTACATGGTCCTCCACAATAACACCATTGGAAGCAGCAGTCAAGGAATCAATTCATGTATTACACTGGGCAAATCTACAGCAAAAGAGTGTCTAAAAACAAAAAGTATCACATTGTGGATTAAGGTATGCCTGATAGAGCTTCATTTTATTTTCTTGCCTCCAAGGAGCAACTTGGTTTTACCCTCTCCAGGGTAGGATATTCCAAAAAGTTTGTACTTCTACTAGGTATATAAAGATACACTAGAGACAAATACTACTGTTTGCTCCTATGGTCTTCTCTAACTTAAATTTTATGGTCTCTGTTATTTATAATTTTAAAGTCAATTTTTTGAAGTAATGACATTCACATGATATAGAAGCACCAGTCTTCAAATATATTCTCTCACAAGTCAAGCTGTAATCATACTTTTGTGGTAAAAGCATTGAGGTAACTTTTGTATTTTTAGAGCATTTTAGTACCTGAGCTCTCCTTTCCCGACTCAGGACTTAGTTCAGATTGGTGAGACAAAAGCTAGTAATATTTTTCACAGTGGACATTTTTTGACCAATGGGATTTAAGCTACTCTGAGAAACTCCATTGGACTGCTCTTTCTTCCAGTTTAGGATTCTGGCAAAGAAGGGACAAAAAAGGAACCATCCCCACCTACATCACCAAATTTATTAATGGTGGAAAATTTTATTCCATGGTGACTTTGTATCAAATTGCATCAGCCATTTGGACAGAGAGTCAAAACTTTGAACGTAAATTGTTTTCTAGATGTTTTGCTAAAGTCTTTCAGTGGCCATTTCCCACAGCCTTTCTATTAGGAATTAGGAGGCGCTGAAGACAGTTGAGTTCAAAGTCATTTGTTTTCTCTGGCCTTGAAAAAAAGGGCCACACACACCAAAACTATCCAGCTACTCTTTTTTTTCCTCTTGTAATCCATCCAAACATTCTATTATGAAATTGAAACATTTCAGTTACTGTAATTTTTTCCTAAAGGGTTTTTGGTTCCCACACTGAAATTCTGCCTCCAAAGTCAGATGCGGCATCCAATGGCCCAAGTCCGTTCCAAAACACATTCACAGCCTAACCCTTGAGAAAAGGGAACTTGAAGCTCCACTTGCCTCCTTTCAGAAGGAGTGAAAGTATTTTAAAAAGCTGCAAAAATGTACAATCCCTTGATGAAGTGTTTTTGAAGGGTCCTGGCCAGGTCTGCAGGAACAGTCAGCCATTCTCTATTCAGTTCACGTTTTACAAGGGCAACAATGGCATGCAGCAAAAAAGTGGGCGAAGCTGCCCCCTTAAGAAAAAAAAAGCTGGTGACACATAAGAACAATTGGTACGAAATTTCAGGGTGGTGGTGGACAGAAAGGAATGGAAGTGGGAGAAACTAAGCAAATCCAGAGGGTAAGAACAAGAGGATCTTGTTGTCAGAGTGAGCCTCGGTCATAGAGATCCTGTGTAAAATGGAATTGAAACCTTGCTCTTTCCTGCACCATTATAATGGCTCTCCCCACGTTTAAACTCATTGGTGCAGATACCATGCATATCCACCTCGAGTGTGTTTTTTTCTCACTAACCCTCTACTTTTCAATCCATTTCCATGTTGTCTCCTAGCCAGCAGTGCCTAGAACAGACCCTGCTTAGCCTCCTAAACCAGACGAGGTTGTTCACATTCAGAAAAGACAACTGGCTTGGAGAACGAACGTGCAAGCAGGGCTTTCCTTAGAAGGATGGTAAACTGCACCTCACATACTCCGGACACCATGGCAGGAGGAGGGGCTGGTGCTTGGGGAAAACAGATGTCATGCTGGGAAAAGGAGAGGGTCTGTGAAAGAAAGGAACACCTTCAATGAGATGGATTGACACAGTGACTGTACAATATGTTCAAACGTCTGGAGACCATGACGATGCCTCAGGATAGGGCGAAGTTCTCATCTGTTATTCACAGGGTTGCTGAGTCACTGTCAAGTCCATGGCACCTAAACCACAACTACCAGTTTTCCAGAACCATGTCTTTTTTCTTGAAAGTAATGAAATTTTTTTTGGGGGGGGGGCAACATGACAATTAGGCAACAGGTTGTTGTTGTTCCAACAACATGACAATTAGCTACCAGTTCTCCTCACCCATATGAAGCAGCCAGTTATACTTTGATGAATCAGAGGTTTAAGAGATTTTAAAAATAATTTTCCTAAAAAGTGAAATAGGTACATAGAGTAACTTTGAACTGAGTGTGAGAGCTCTGACCTTGACTTCAGAAAAGGTATCCTGACTTGTAGCTTAGTCAGAAGGCAAGGTTCTTGAGACTGGAGGCTTTTTATGTCATTAAGGGCTTAACATTCTGGTGCAGGAAATGGGTTCCTACATCTTGAAGTGAGATGAACAAGTGCAGATCCCAGAAAAGGCAGAGGGGGAACTGAGCAGTTAAAAGAAAAACCAGTTATTAACAGTGGGCGTTGTGACTGAGTCCCAGGTGAGTGTTAACATCGTTACTATGTTCAGCCCTAGAGAGAAGAGGTTTTACCAAAACATAAATCAGTTATCAAGTTAGTTAACTTCCATTCATGAGGACCCTAGATGTGTCAGAGCAGAACTGCGTGCCATGGAGCTTTCAACAGCTGATTTTTTGGGAAGTAGGTTATCAGTTATTTCTTCCAAGTCACCTCTGAGTGCCCTCAAACCTCCAGCCTTTCAGTTAAAATCTGGGTGCTTAACTGTTTGTATTACTCAGCCTTGTGCTGACAGTTAATAAGCAACCATGAAATATGTATGTAATACATCAACTGCTACAGATAGATATTTGCATACTGCACTCACAGGCAAGACTGAATTATCAAAAAACACTCTAGATAGAAACCATTTTTAAGGACCACCAGTACCAGCAATTCATAATTATGCTTCTGAGCATGCAAGATGGTTTCTTTGTGACTTGAGACAAATCTCAGGATTAATGTATGGTATGAATTTAGCTTCAGACTACGTCCCCTTAGAATCACAGCCCCGGGACCAGGAACTGCTCAGTCCAAGGGCACAATGGTTGGGTCAGACGCTGAAATGGGATCCTGGGTCAAAAGCCTAGCATCACTTCAGCCCGGAGCTACTCTGTTGACGGATGAGGCTGTCAAAATAGGTACAAGCTGGAGTCTTCATAAAAGAGAGAAAGAATAAGAATAAACCGGTTCCATAATGTTACTTTTTTTTTGTATATACCTATGGGTGGGGAGAGAAACAATGATTGATTACTGGTCCTGGGTTTCCCAGAGAAAATAAAATGCTCTAGCTTCTGGCGGGAAACAAGGGCTTGTCACCGGAAAGCCACAAGATGGAGGGTGATGGACAGTCCTCCTGTAGATGGTGTTTGCTGAAAACAAACAGATAAAGAATAAGGTTTCTTAAGAAAACAAGGAGTTAATGTGAAAAACCATTTTTGGAAAAAAGACACATTCCGTCTTGCAAGGGCAATACAAAGGGGTTATATAAATTTATTTTTATGTAACAATTGATTAGAAAAAATTCTCATTTTCAATGTTTAGTTCCATCTCTCATTTTTAAAAAAGAAAAATCACTAAAAGGCAAAAATCCCACACAAAAATACAATCTGTATCTGTTCTCTATTTACAGATAACCGGTCACTATTAAGGCACAGATTGATTAAAAACTAACATTTATTCAAATACTCCAAATATTTTTGTGCATCATATAACACTGACAACACCGTACACCATAGTGTCATATTCCCTTCATTGCATCAAGAGAAACTGAGGAAAGTAATTTCCAGTGTTTGATTCCTTTTTGAGCCACCCCATTTAACCTAGATTAATTGAGAATTTTCCCTCGGGCACAGTATCATAGCGCTGCCCATAAACCAATCCCACATTAGTACTGCATGTTTATCCTACCACCCTCCTCTTATAAACGTATGGCAGAGGGCTAGGGAAAGAGCTCCAGGTGATCACTGTTTATTTGAGTCGTCTTATTTAAAAATGACTAAAATGCAGAGCACCAGGGAAGTTGTTGAACAGGAAGCACATGGACATTTCTGAGCCCGGGCTGAATGTTTACGTGTGGGACATTAGGCCAATCCCTCAACGCAGGGAGTGCCACAGGAGTGTCCGTGGACAAGCGTGAAGGAATATTCCACTGCACTGAGGGCAGGAATGATTTAGTTCTACCTCATTAAAGAAATACAGTGTCGTTTAGGAATGGGCAGGCCCTTGTGCCAGTGATGACTGATAATTCTGTGATAGTCCTTTCTATGCCTTTAATATAACCAATGCCTTTTTTTGATGCAAAGTGTCTCTTCAACTGTGTATTGCTATATTAATGGTTAAGACTTAGCCATAGAAAAAAATGTCAAGCAAGGATTCTATATTCCATCCTTGTATAAAAATTCCCAGCTGTTGTCTATGCCTGGCGAATGCCTTCTGCTGAGTGCACATGAGAGTGGTTATGTCCAGGTAAACTGTCTTACTTACTGAACATAAACAAGTACAGGTGATTAATGACATTTCCTATGGGAAAGTTTTCCAACAAATCAAACTTATTTGGAACTAATATTGCTTTGATAAAAAGAGGCACTTAGTGATTTTCTTCATGGATCAAAAAATCCTTCATATATCTGTAATAAGATGACTGAGAAGATTAGGAAGCAATGTTGCTTGATTTTGTGGAATTTCACAGTATAAGATTATATCAATTCATCTAGCCATGTATAAAATAGTCTTTCCCCCCACTCCCCTTTCAGAACTTTATTTCATCATTATAAACTGTCACTCTGGAGAATTAAATAAAGTTTTTCCCTTCGGGACAAACACAAGTCTACCTCAAGCAGACAGGTGTGACATCAGGAAAGTCCTGTGATCATATGGAGCATAATTAATGCGTACAGGATGAGGACACTGCAATCTACTTCTCCACACAATGGCCACAGTGCTGTCTTGTCAAATGATTAATTTTTGTCTTTTTAAATAAAGTGACAATCGAGGGCTCCAGTTATTGAATGCCGTCCATTTTTTACCATAAATCTCTAGTAGATATCAATTTCATCAGTTAATGTATGCTTATAATATCTAAAAATAAAAGTTTGATATAAATAAATGTCCTTTAGTGGCAATATACTAAAAATAGCCCTTTGCCTTCAGACAACCATTAAAATCATTTTAGCAATACAGGCAGCAGCTACATAGGATGACAGCAAAGGGTTAATATTGCAAAGTCCATTTGGTCTTTCTTGCACCTTTTACAGTGAACGAGGTTCAGAGAAAAATGTTTCTGGGGTGATGACAGAAATGAACAGAGTTGGTCCAGAACCAAGTGGAGACACTTAACATTTTTTCCCCCAAAGTCACAGGTCTACATCAAAACTAATATCCAGTACCATTTCAAACAAATATTTGATGTAGTCAGGAAAAAAATATGACAAATTCAATTTGTACCAATGTATCAGGTGACATGAAAATGAGAGAGACAATTTCCACAGGACAAGAGAGCAGAACGTGTAAAGTGCTGAAAGACCTCAATAATAACAACTTTAAAGCAGTACCAGAAAATTCTTCTTTGATTATTATTTATAAAAAGGAAAAAATCCCACATACCAAAACAAAAACACAAGCAAACAAAATAACCACTATGCTTTTTGGCATTCCAGATGTCAATTTATCCTTCATTTTTAGTATAAAAAAAATCAGTGCATATGTTATATAGGTAAATAAAAAATAAGAAGAAAAGAAGCACTATCCTCCCATTACAAATTCTGTCCAATCACCATTTTTTTAAAAAGTAAGCAACATTGGTGTTCTGTACAATGGTGTAAGAATATCTTCTCTCTCTCTTCTTCCTTTTTGGCACAAGGTACAGGTGGGAATAAGATGCTTTGGTCCTGATACCAGACACCCGGAGTACAGAGGATGGTGTGCTGTTATGTCCGTTCACGGGTTTCCTGCATCCAATTTTGCAGCTGAGTGGCGGGTATGTGTCAGAAATGTACTGCTACCAGCGGCCACTGACACTAGCAATGTCTGAATGGTACTGACGGGGAAGCCTCCCACTCGCTCCACCTTCCAGGAAAGAAGCGCGTGCATTTGGCGGTTCAAAAAGCTTTCTTCGGTTTTTATTTAGTTCTAGAGAGAGAAAGAGAGAAACATTAGGAACACGAAGAAGTGTTATCCTATACAGAAAGTGGCATTAAGAGTTTTGAAGAGGTTAACATGGTTGGTTTTTTTGGGACAGTCAAAGTCTAGCTGCAAAGAGTAAACTCTGAGGTAATGGTCATGATATATAAAATACTATTAGACAGTCTAAAGTTAAAGGTTATATATATGAATACCTGGGTGGTGGAAATAAATCCACTCAGAGGTCCCTTGGAATAAAGGCTTAGCATTCTAATGCAAATATCATGCACTAAAAACTAATGGCGCACAGCATTACTCTAACACATGTGAGGTTGCCTGCCATCAGTTGGCGTCAACTCTGTGGCAACTGCTATACACTACTAGCCCTGAAAACCAAAGAGAGTCAACAGTGTTTACTGCAGATGAACAAATTATGCAATCTGCGTGCCCCAAATGTAATTTCTTAGGAAAAGAAGGGACGTGACAGGCAAAGGAGAGGATGTTTTGCCTTGAAAAGACAAAAAGTGTTACACAGCTATGGAGTTCCTTGTTGCCAAATACAATCATCACCGAAGTGTTTACAGTCAGATAAGAAGATGCTATACCTAAAAACATGCCATCTCAGAGCACTGTGAACGTTAAGTCACAGCCTGTGGGCTCAGGCAACCGATGTCTACTCTGACCTATGAGTTAGGACATCTCTATGAGGAACTGTATCAATGAATACTTATTTGAATATCAATTTAACCAAAACAATGGTCTTATAAACTAATACTTTGAAAAGAACCACATTCCAATTATTCAGGAGGCAAAAAGGAAAAGATCTTGTTTTAGTTGTAAAGATATCAAAATACTAAAAAGATGCTTTTGTTTGTCCCTTTGGCCAACCAAGAATTATTAATGCCAATGATTGAAGACTGCAGCAATCTATCTTGTCTGTAGCTACATAATGCCCACTTCCTGTCCACTTCAGCAATGCCCACTTCCTGTCCACTTCAGCCCCAAACCACCACTCTTGAATCGACTGCCAGAACATTCTCAATGATTTCTACAAAAGAAACAGAATTGACAGACCCTGGAAATGTAGGTTTCTGATAGCCTCCAAATGCAATTATCTTCAAACATATTTAACTTCATATAGTCTGTTGCTTTGTGTCTTTGAGTTGGTTCAGACACACTGAGCCCCACAAGAGAGGGCAGAACGGCCCCAGAAGGTTTCTAAGCTCTGTGGAAGCATATGTCCAGGTCTTCTCACCTGCCAAGGGCTTAACCATTTGCCACCAAAGTTCCTACTTATAAGTACTCAGAGAATTAAACAACTGCATTGTTTATTGTTTGGGGTTTTTTTTTTTCCAGGAAGGAGGGTGACCCCTAAACCTTATGTTTATTTTAGTACTTTTTCAACCACATTCACATAAAATAAGGTTTTGAGTTTTGCTGTTGGATCATAAGCTGTGGTCAGTTCCAGGGATGAGAATACAGACTTTAGAAAGGTTGTAAATAATAGTGACAGATGGTTACAACCAGCCACATAGACAGGTGATCACGTCACGCCCTAAGTTTGAAAGATGAATTCTGAAAGACGGACCAGCACGCATAATACTTCACCCCACTGCCTTCCAGAATGTAAAATCAATAGAGACCCTCTATTTGCCCACATTTAGGTCTTGTTGTTGTTGTTGTTAGGTGCCATCAGTTGTAGACGACTCATAGCAACCCTATGAACGAAAGACCTGAGCACTGTTCATAGAGTTTCCGGAGGCAAGCCATTTTGGAAGTGGATGCCACTCCTGCTTCCAGACTTGTTTTAATCGGGAAGCTCCAGCAAACACTGTCCACCGTGGGTAACCATTGTCGCATTTGACACATCAGTGTCATAGTGTTTAGCCTCACAGCAACCACAAGTTACCTCTGTTCAGCAATGCATAGACCAGTGCTATAGGTCTTAAAGAATTTTATTTATTAGAGGTTATTATATGACTAATATTTTAAATCCTCTTTATTCTACTTAAAACTCCCTGAAATAGTAGTTATCATTATTCCCATTTCATCAAGGATAAATGTGCTAACCTGCCTGAGGCCAAATAACCCTTGAGTGACAGAGCTGAAACCTACAACCTGCCTAATGCAAAGTTGAGCAGGCCCTGGCTTCAGTGAACCCTGCATGGACAGAAAAGACCACAGATCTGACTACGTCCAGGTACACAGATAAAGAGCTTTGACCAGTATTAAGCACACAGCATTTACTTTTTAGCTGGTAACAGCTTAAAAGTTCTGAAGAAGCAAAGAAGCAAGCAAAACACACATGCTAACATGCACACAGATAATTTTTATTTCAAGTTCCTTATAGAAATAATAGCAGTAACATGTTTATGAAAAGTTAAACATGTATATAATACAAAAGCACTTCAGAAATTCAACAGAACTGAGGAGATTTTAAAGCAAAATTACAGACAGTTAAGAAGAAATGAATCCTCTGGAGTATAGAGCCAAAGCAAGGTTCATCACCTTCAGGCATAATGGCTTCCAATTTCTCTTGGGGAAAATATCTCACAAGTCAGGACATTCTCGTATTACAGAAAGCAAGCGGAAAGAACTAGGTGAGACACCAGACTCACATCTTCACATGTACAACTGAGTACATGAAAACTATTGGGGCCACTGAAGACAAACCATTTAAATGAGGGGAAAACCCCCACTCTTCTGAAAGTTACATCAATTAGATCTTTGAAAATAAAAAAGCCATGAGGGAACTGGGAAATCCCCAATAGATGTCGTTTTTTAAAGAGCCTGCTTATACCACACACACACACACTCACTCACTCACTCACTCACTCACTCACTCACTGTCTCTCTCTCAAACATGAAACACAAGTAAACCTCACAAAAAGGTTATCAAGGACCCAGTCCTATTAAAAAAGCTTTAGGTTTTTAGATTTGTTCATTTTTAACCAGAAAACAGGCACCTTTCTCTGATTTTTGCTTTCCCCTTTCTTTTCAGTATGCCTGAGGGATATTTTGGGAAAATACCAACCTTTTTCTTTGAAATTCCAAGGTTCACACAATCCTGGCAGCTCTCAGGATCTTGTTGCGGATCTGAACAGAGTCACAAACTAAAAGAATAGGTCGGGAAATGTTAGATCTACCTGAGGCTGTGCTGGGAAGCCTGTCATCAGGAGACTAAACTTCCTTTCATTGTGTCAATTTAATCAATTGTGTGTAAATTTAATCAATTCCTAGAATCCTAGGAACAAAATCCATAAAGTATGCATTTAGGGGGAAAAAAACACAACACAGCAAACCAAATCTATTCTTATGTTTCTACTAGACAGACATTTCACCTTCTCAATTATTAAAATAAGTATCTTTAGGCCCAATACTATAAACAAAAACCTCACACTGAAAGAAGAACTCTGAAAACAAGTTATAATGTTATGAAATTTTTAAAATGGATTTTTGAGCCAACTAACCAAGTTGTGTAACCACAAGACAAAGGTGAGACCAGGTTGCCTAGCTGCCCCATGTCTCTCAGGAGATGGAATGTTGTAAGGTTATACGTCTAAGGCTTGGTTATCAAGTGGGGCGATGGGAAGAAAAGCTTTTTGACAAGGGTTTCTCAATACAAACTTATTACTTGTAGAGGAAATGATTTACCAGGTTCAAAGAAATGCAGTCAACAAAGTAAGGCAAAAATCATCCTGCAAATAATCAAATACTTCAAATAAGGCATCTTATTCCAAGTCTCTAACATCCTTTAAAAGAAAGACCTGTAACCCCACTGAGAAAAGCAGTCCACAGAAGCAGTAATTATACAACCTCAAAAGAACCAAGCTGAAGAAGAGGACTATGGAAGTCCCTACTTCTGAAGAGGATTCAAACCCTTTGTGTTTACCTCGAAAATCCCCCTCCCTCTCTGTAAATGTGTCCAGAGTTGACCCATCTGCAACCTATGAAAACAACCCATTTGCCTCTAAAGCGCTTTACAGAGCTTAAAACTGTGTTGGTGCCCAAAGAACTGAATTTTCATGATAATGTCACTGACATTCCATGAACCTCTAGTGAAAGATTTTGGAGTTCTCTATTTGTTATAAAAATGCTGTCCTGCAGGCATATTTTCACAGAGAAGCTATGGCGAGTACAGGAGTGAATCAAATTTCTAGCAGCCTATCATTGCATTTTCAAATTAATAAAAGAAGAATGTGAAAATACATCAAGTTCATTTTCATCTAGGAATAGTTCTCTGAGGATGAGCCTTAGGGTAAACAAATAAGTCAGGAAAAACTACCTTATTACCACAGATGGAGTTAAAAAAAAAAACAAACTAATGAAGTATACTGTTAAGACTGTAGTTTCTCTGTTTTCACTAACCAAATGAGATATATCAGGGAAGGACAGATCTTAGAAATAGAAGGTGACTTTGAAAAATCATCTATTTCAATCCTCCTCAATGGCTGATAGAACAAAACCAGATTTGGAAATACACCACGGGCTTATAATTTGATACAGGCAAAGCCCAAACCTCCCTAATTGTATCCAGTGTTCTTCTACAAATACTAGGCTGATCTTGTAAGTGGAAAGGAATGAAATGTGCACCCCATGGATAGTCACTTGGGTACACTCGATGGAGTCAGCCTTTTCCAAATGGTGTGTGTTGAACGAACTTTCTATATGGAGGAGCCAAACAGGCTTGATGGCTGGCATTCCACTCCTGTTTCAAAATTGCTCTGCTTTATCTGCTTCAGACACTTGGTTTATGCATAAGGTTTCCTGGAGAGGACCAGAGAGAGCAGGGGAAGGAAACTCCTGCTGAAACAGAACACCGCTGAGGTATTTAATATTATTTGTTGATCTGATTAGTGGATGTTGTGTGGAAAAGATTTTCACCAGCTGGATGTAACTGCAGGATTTGGAATGCAAACTGCAAACGCAACATTCTGAACAAACTAAGTCACTTTCTCCTAACACTCAATACTCAGCTTTTTCCCTTTGTGTCTCTGTCTTTGTGGAAGACAGGCCATAAGCATATGCACTTCATATTCAGGAACTTTACTGGAAAGTCTTCAAAAAAGTAACTCCATTTTTAGCCCCTGAAGATGTTTTCCCACTCAACTATTTTTTTTCTTTGTATTTCTCTAAGCACCTTTAGGGAATATCTTGTGGTTTGGTGCTGGGGATTTAGTTTCAACTCAGTGACTGCATGTGACAGACAGAAAGTGCCCCACCGGGTTTCCTAGACTGTCCTATAGACTGGAGCAGATTGCCACGTCTTTCTCCCTTGGAGTGGATGGAGAATTCAAGCTGCTGATTATCTGAGTAGCAGCCAAGTGCATAACTTTTGTCCAACAGGGCTCCCTTTCTTTGTAGGGTTATATCACTTTGTGTATGTACCACTTGCCAACTCATGGTCTTGTTTAGTTCCTTTCTACATGAGAAACATCCTGTCATAAATACAGTGCATTTACGACTACATAAAACATGCAACAGAAGCACAACGAAGGTGGTCTGGGGAGGTCCTCAAAACTCAAACCCACTGTCGTTGAGCCAGAAGCTGACTCGGATCCACTGGATGTCAGACACTGTACAGGCACCAGGGGAGCCTGCCTATCCTTCTCCCTCAGAAGGGTGGATGGGGGTGAACTGCCAGGGAAGCATGGCTTTTGAGTGAGCAGTGCCACTCCCCACACACTACACCACCAGCACACCTCTCGTTCCTTCTGTGACTACTTAAGGATACTCTTTGGTGCGCAAATTCTAGTAGGAACTTTCGAAAATCTAAGAAGCATCATGACAAATAATAATACTGCCAGGTTCCAAGTGATACCAAAGTGCATTCTCATTTCCTCTGGCGCACTGATCTTAAGAGAAATGCAACAACACACTTGAAACATGACATTCCATCAAGACTTTTCAAAACCAATGATAACTGTTTAATCACAAAAGGCGAAATTTCCACACCACCCAATTTGGACTGAGATCTTTCTGAAGAGACTGTTTCCAGAAGCATCTGTCATCAAGGTGGATTTCCAGGGCAGTGCCTCGATGAAAGAGTGGAGACAGCTTTTGCCACACCGTTGGCAGGAGAATCTCGAGAGACCATCACCATGCATGTGCCAGTCAGGGTGGTAAGCAAGCAGCTGATGGGCGGAATCTGCCCCCAGCTCAGGTTTCAATATATGAGAGTGAGTATTTATATTCACCTGAGATTGCAAGCAGCATTTTCCTCCTGGCACCAAAAGTAGTAATTCCCAACTCTTTCAGGTCCTGATCCGTGAGAGTGAGGAAGGTCTGAAGATCAATCTATAAGTTTAAACGAAAACAGAAACAAATACACACACACCAATGAAACAAGTGTAGGCACAATGTTACGCAGTTACTTTATTTATTCTAGAGATAAATGGCTATCAAAATGAGTTAGTGTTGTTGTTTCCAACTCATGGTAATCCTATGTGTTGGAGCAGAACTGTGCGCTCAAGGGAAAAAGACTCAAAGGCTGACTTTTAGACACAGACGGTCAAGTTTTTCTTCTGAGGCATCTCCAAGTAGACTCATGCACCCAGGCTGTGGGCTTTAATAATCTGTACCATCCTGAAAGATCCAAACTCATCAACAGACTTACTACGTTTAATGATACCCTGCTTATTTCTAAAAAGAATGATGGTGACACAAACTTCTGGCACAAGAGTCAAGTAATAAAGGGAGCAAAACAGAAGCCCTGATTTTAGTGGAATTCTTCCATTAAGCCAGTGAGCTGCAACAGAGATCAAATAGCTCTGAACTTGCTGGTAAAAAATGGCAGAAGGAGAAACACAAAGAATTTCAGGGTTTTGCAGGAGGATCTCTATCTGTTTCGGAGAGAGATTGATGGTCCTTAGCTTTGGATTCTGATTTTGTTCAGTGGATCTTTTTAGGAGGAAATTAAATAATACTGTAGATGCTGTTAAGAAGGCAGTTGTGTCCTAAAAGATTGGTTGACATTCATAGTTTAGACCCTGATATGCATGAATATTATTGCATTTGGAAATCAGATCTTTGCCAAAGTAATTAGCTAACTTTGTTGTGTACCGCTGGGTTGGAACCGACCCATAGCTGACCCTCCAGTGGGTTTTCAGAGGCAGTAACTGCACAGGAGGAGATTGCCCACCCTTCTCTGCAGAGCAGCTAACAGTAGGTGATACTAAAGCAGGGTGAGTCCTAATCAAGTATGACTGATGTCCTTATAAAAAGAGAGACTAGGGGGAATAAAACTGCAAACCAGATACAAAAGGAAGATGACCACGTCAAGACTGAGGCAGACGTTGGAGACACGTTGCTGAAGACAAGAGATCCCCATGGCTACAGGAAGCTGAGAGGTCCAAGCAAGAGTCACCCCTCGAGTGTGTGGAGAGAGCTTGGCACTGCCCGTCTCATGAATCTACACTTCTAGCTTTCCAGAACTGTGATACAATAAACTTTCCCGAACTGAGAGGCAACAAATTTTAGCCCAGTATTTGGTACATGTTACTGCAGCCCTTGACGACACATAAACGGCACCTTTTCTAGTGTTCTAAGCCTGAGAGAAGAGTTCCAAGGCCCAGCCCAGAAGATCAGCTGAGAAAGGGGCACAAAAGAAGCATTTTCAGGAATTATCTAATTACACTTTGGGGCATCAGTCACAGGTGTTGAGCAAACTAGTATGTTGATCCCTACTCTCTGCTGAAGCTAGTGGGAGAAATAAAGGTAAAACACTTAAAAGCCAGAGGTTTAGGTTCAGATCTTGACTTACCTAGTACTAGTTGTGAGCCCCACGCCCAAGGAAACATCTCTTCCAAGCATTTGGCTACTCGCCATCAGATCCCAAAGTGGGGAATGGCTGCTTAATATCTGACACGTACCAAGAATCTTGGCCTAGTCAAGTTGACACACAGCCTTCACCATCCCAATAATGAAAAACTGCTATATGGTGCGTTTTTGCAAACACAATTTTCTGTACTTCCACTACCCTGTGTTCACTAGGTATGCTAAATAAATAAGGAATGAGGTGACATTTTTATCTGCAGCAAAAACAATCTATGAGACTTGGATAAATGCCTGGTGTGTTTATCCACAGCCATGGGTCAATGAGGGATTCCATTTTAGAAGTCATCACAGACATAACCAAAACAAAGAGACCAGGGAAAAATGAATAAATAATGACTGACCTCTTGTTGCTGGAAGACGTCTGTGTATTTGCCCAAGCCCAGTTTGCTAAAGAGTTCAGGGAGGTCAGAGCCTTTGAAAGAGCTGTTCAGGTTACAGCCATTGCTTCCTGTCAGCGAGGAAATGCAGTCCATGTAATTGCTACTGCTGAGATAGTGTTCCGCTGAAAGGCAAAGAAGAGAGACAGACGTGGAGTGAAAATGCCCACAGAGAACACAGTTTAATTAAAAGTTTTAATCACCTAAACATTTCTGATTTCATTGTTTGCCTGAGCAGAGCGGTAGTTGAAGAAATACAGCAATCCTTTTCTGAAACATTGGCTTTTCATTAAGGAAACGCTGGTTATTGCTTCCAGGCAGGCTCTTGTCATTTAAAAGGTTACACCTGGGAGGCACAATTCAGCAACAGTGCCTCCGCAGTTAATAATCATTAATCATATTCTCCCAGAGCATTCAGAAACATTCACTCTCTATAACTGATTTGATGGGAATTGAATGAGGAATTGGAAGGAGGATCCATGAGACACCTTTTGGGTGACAGGATGGCAAAGAAGAAACGACACGATACTGCAACACATAAACTGCACACCCTACAAAAAATACACCTGGACAGGCAGTACATAACATAGAGTGCTTCCAAAACTAAGAGCAAAGCATGGTTGTCATGAGAATGATGCCTGATTTCCTGGATTTAATTTATAACAGAAACTAATATGTCTCTGGGGGGACAATTCTAAGAAAGGAATGCTGAATTTTAGCTTGACTCTCAGATGGATTTACTTGGTCCAGGGTCTCTCTGCATTGTTTGTGGTTTTCAAGATAAATGACATTCAGAGCTGGACGATGGACAAGTAAGCCATGCTGCATTCTTGACAAAATATTAATGCCCTTTAGAAGATGCTATGGAGTCAGTTGGAAGGCTGAAGAAGAAGGCCTTTGAACTGTGGTCTTGACAAAGCACTGGATATACCATAGATTAACTACCAAAAGAATTAGTAAATCTGTCTTGGAGGAGGGGTAACCATGTGGAATCTGGAGACAAGAATGCTGAGACCTCATTCTCACATACTTTGGGCAAATTGTCAGGAGGCGACAATCGCTGCAAAAAGACTTCGTGACTGGACAAGTAGAGAAGTCAGTCTAAGAGAGGAAAATCCACAAGGAGATAGACTCACACCATGACTGTAATAATAAACTCGAGCATGCAATTGTGAAGCTGGGGCAGACTTCAATCTGCTGTTCACAGTGTTGCCATGAGTTCTGGCTGACTTAATGGCTTCTAACAACAACAACAACAACATGGAACAAGTGCCTATGTACAGGTAAAAATCTGCTATTTGGTTGGGGCAGTAGCAGCATACTAAAAAACGGGAGGGGAAAGTGGATTGTAAGCCTAACTTCCTCCAGGAAGAAGAAGTAGCTGAGAACCAACTAACAGTCCTGGATGTTCTACTGAAGGGATCAAGGCATGACTCCTGATCAAAGGAGAAATGTGTGAAACAGAATTTCAAGTTCTTACAGAATCCAGACTTACTGGGCCTTCGGAGATTAGAAAAACCTCCAAACCTATTATACTATGAAAAGTTTCAAAACATGAATTGAAACTATCTCCGAGAGGTATCTCTAAGACTAAGTAACTACTTAGCTAGATTAGTAGAGAGCACTGATCTGAATACTGTGCTCCATTAAAGAATCACCTGTCTGTCAATAGTAACTTAAACCATAAATGAGAAGTTTAGGGATTAGTGACTCTAAGGTCACAGGAGTGAAACAATATGCAGTTATGCAATTATACTGATAGAAACTGATGAGTCAGTCCGTGTTCCGATGTTTGTATTTCATGAAACTCGAAATTAAAAAATGAGAGCTGCTATGGAGCACTGAGCTGCTAACTGAAGGCTTGGAAGTCTGAACCCACCAGCCACTCTATCACAGAAAGGCAAGGCTGGCAGGATTTACAGCCTCTGAGATCACACAGAGAAGTTCTACTCTGTCCTGTAGAGTCATTCTGAGTCAGAACTTGATGGTAGTGGGTGGAGGTTCTGGTAGAACTGTTCAGTCATTCCTACTTCTCCCGTCAACAACTCTGTATGAGACTTACCTTCTTGTACCACAGATGAAGCTTTAGTAGGATGGACAGAGAGATGGGGGCGCAGGAGGACACTCATCCACCAATCAGACTGATCTTAATCAAGGTTAGAAACCAGCCTAAGGACAGATGTTTATCTGCCAAATCTAAGAATTCTCTGTACTGCTGTGGATACCACCAATTTCTGTTGTTTTCACCTCTGGGTTAATAGCTTTTATGTTAAGATCTTGCATGGAAGACCTTTCCTGTGAAAGTTTCTAGTTCTCTTGAAAACAAATGCTTTATTTCTTGTAGGGAGAATGTGTGCAGAAAGAATCTCGGACAAAACCCTGACATGTTGACCCCTGGGACATACTACCATTTAAGGGGAGGTGGAGCCCCAAAGTCATCAAAGAAGATAGAGAAGGACTGATGAGTGAGGGAGGAGCAAAGTCGGGAGCCTAAAGAGAAAATACTCCTGGAAGAGGCAAACAGTCAGTCAGACCCACAGTGGTGCGAAGCAGAGAACAGGCAAGGCTAGGCTTTGTATAAGCACAATTAAGTGTTCAAGTGTTGTGAGATTCCCATTTTCCTCCAGGTTTGTCACAATTTACTGTGATCCACACAGTCAAATGCTGTTGCATAGTCAATAAAACACAGATAGACATTCTTTTGATACTCTCTGCTCCCTGCCAAGACCCAGCTAACACTGGCAATAATATCTCTAGTGCCACAACCTCTTCTAAACTCAGCTAGTATTTCTGGTAGTTTTCTGTCAATGTATTATTCAAGTCTTTTCTGGATAATTTTCAGCAGGATGCTGTTAATGTATGTTATTAGTGATGATGTTGTTGTTATGTGCCGTTGAGTCGCTTGCGAATCATAGCAACCCTTTGTACAACAGCCCTAAACTCTGCTCTATTCTGTGCCAATCGCACTGTCTCCAATACACCTATCCTGATTACCCCAGTCACTGAATCCATCCACCTCATAGAGGGCCTTCCCCTCCTGCGCTGTCCCTCTACCCCAACAAGCATGATGTCCCTCTCCAAGGACCAGTCCCTCCTTATAATATGTCCAACGTATGTCAGACAAAGCCTCAGAATCCTTGCCTCCAAGGAGCAGACTTGTTTAACTCTCTCCAGGATGAACCTGTTCATTTTCTTAGCAGTCCAAGGTATATTCAATACTCTTCTCCAACACCACAACTCAAAAGCATCAATTCTCCTTCTATCCTTCCTGGCCATTGTCCAACTCTCTGTTGCATAACAAGTAATTGCAAAGACCATGGTCTGTGTCAGATGCATCTTAGCCTCCAGAGAGACACCATTGCTCTTCAGTACTTTGGAGAGGTCCCTAACAGTAGACTTTCCCATTGCAATATGTCTTTTAATTTCCTGGCTGCTGGTGCCAAGAGTGTTGACTGTGTAAAGCTGTGAACAATCTCAATCTCTTCACCATCCATCCTGATGCTGCCAATTGGCCCAGTGGAGAGAATCTTTGTCTTCTTGATATTGAGCCTCAATCCATATTGAAGGCTGCAGGTCTTGACTCTCTGCTGCAAACGCTTCAGGTCCTCCTTAGTTTCAGCAAACAGGGTTGTGTCATCTGCATAACGCAGATTGTTGAGAGATCTTCCACCAATTGTGACGCCACATTTCTCCTCATAGAGCCCAGCCTCTCAGATAATCTGTTCTGCATATAAGTTTAAAAGGTATGGAGACAGGACGGATC